>NC_041380.1:78955754-78959164 GCF_002162155.2 Triticum dicoccoides
AAGGTTGTCTATTTCCTCCCCTCCAAAACATAAGATGCCAGATTAAGGCTCTGGTCCGAAAGGGCGTGGGTTCAAATCCCACTCTGGTCAATTTTTTTTTATGAAACATGATTTCTCGCCCGTATGCTTTCCTCGGGAAGAGACCCTAATATCTCGCCCTATGCTTTCCTCGGGCAGACCCCAGGATTTCCCTCCTGCTGAATCGCTCTGACGCCATCTCTTTTTTTACGGGTGCTCTGGGGCCATCTAATTTGCGGTTCTTCAAAGAAGTTTGACATAGTACCACGAAGAACATGGTTTTTTTGAGGGAGGGAAAAGAACATGTTTGGTTTGTACATGAAAGAAAAGGTTGTCTATTTCCTCCCCTCCAAAACATAAGATGCATATTTTCATTCTCCGGTTGTATACTGCTAGGTAGGGGACCTTGATGGCTGACAAGCAGATACTAAATTCAATAGTCGTCTTTTATTAATTTAAAATTTTAGATGGATACCTTAGACTAGTCATAATGGGTAATAACATAGACTAGTAACATGTACATGTTATTAGTCTATGTTACTACCTCTATAGTGGGGAGTAATATATGTATGATAACATGCAACACTTCATTTATTAGGCTATAAACACATCTTGTCTTGATGTGTGATGTTACTTATACTACTAGCCATGTTACTACTTTAAAAATTTAGATGTATACCTTAGACTAGTCATAATGGGTAATAACATAGACTAGTAACATGCACATGTTATTAGTCTATGTTACTACCTCTATAGTGGGGAGTAACATATGTATGGTAACATGCAACACTTCATTTATTAGGCTATAGACACATTTGTCTTGATATGTGTGATGTTACTCATACTACTAGCTATGTTACTACTTTCCTCTTTTTCTTCATTTATTGTTTTGCCACGCCATCTACTTTATCTAGATATGTGTGATGTTACTATCTATGTTACTCCCATCGTGGGTAGTCTTATAACTGCACATTTTTTATGCCCTCTCAGACCATTAGCATTTGTATCCGTTGGATCATCACTTTCAGGCTTCTCGGCCGTCCGATTGACTCTAAATAGCACCATTGCGCGTACATGCTTTGTTCCAGCCTAACAAGCAAATTCGCGGGCAGCTACTTCGGTAGTCTTTTTCGGCCCTCTGAGATTCAGTTGGGCCTATTGAGCCAGTATTAGGCTACTGTGCAACGCAAAAGCGGAAAACTAAGACAATCTGGACACTCGTGACCCTGGTTTCCTACGCTCGCAATCTCACCTGGCGGCGCCTCTCCATGGTTGACCAATCTAGGTGCCGACCAATGTGGGACTTGGACTGCAATAGCGACTAGCTGAGTTTGCACCGATGCGAGGGACATCGCCTGGTCGGTCTTTTCACTTGCATGGGCGCGAAGGACAGCGCCTCGTCGGTTCGGTCGGTTGCACGGACGCGGGCGGCCCGGCGGGATGGGGTGTGGTGACGAACAGCCGCGAAGTTGAATCACCAATTATGATTGATTGACTGATAGACGTTTCGATTGTGCAAAATTTATATATTTCATACATTCATATATTTAGTCTTCAAATAGACCGGTGCAGCAACGCGCGTCAAATATGATCTAGTTTATTTTAAGATTAGACGCACATCCATACATTAAGGGGAACATTCAACTGCTTGCGCTCTTTCAGGAGGAAAAATTTCAAGTCATGGTAACGTCAGCAAGCATCACCGGATATCCGTATATCCTTGCATGCGCCCCAAGCTCGTCGGCAAGTCTGTTGTTGCCCTTTTTATTTGACATAGGTGTGATCTCTTGAAAGTTATCCATCTTGTTCTTTATGTCAGCAACAATCGAAAACAAAACAATCTTGTTTGGAGCATTAGAATCAAGGGGCGAGATAACTTGGGAGTAGTCAGATTCAATGCCAAGTACTCCACCTACCATCAAGAACATTTGACTCCAACAATCAAGCTTCTCTAAGTTTGGTGCCATGTCCTCGAGCTACACCCACTAGTGGTGGTACTTCAAGCTTCAAGGCGCTGACCACTGCTACAAGTGCCAATCCTCTAAGGAACTCAAACGAGAATGCAAGCAAGATTGAGTGCTTCACTTGCAAGAGACTCAGCCATAAGTCATTTGAGTTCCCAACAAAGTGAACCATGATGATCGATGAAGATGGAGACTATGGAGCTTTGAGTGAAGGAGAAATGGAAGGTTTGCAACAAGTCACTTGTCATCGTCAACTCAATCAACATGAAGATGCTCAAGAGTTTTGTGACAATGACACGAGCCTCGCTCTAATTGTCTCCAAAGTCTTACACTTCAACAACACAATGATGGTGACCAATGGTGAAACATCTTCCACGCCAAAGCGGACATCCAAGGACAATCTATCAAGGTCATAATCCACAGCGGAAGTTGTCAAAACTTAGCAAATGAAGAACTTTGCCCCAAGTTGCATCTCTCAAAGAAGCGACATCCTCGTCCTTAGAAGGTACAATGGTTCAGCTACTCCGGCAACATCCAAGTGGAGCACATGGTGCAAGTGTTTTTTTCAAAATTGGAGCCTATGAGGATATTTTGGAACGCAATGTGATGCCCATGACTGTTTGTCACCTTCTATTGGGGCGACCTTGGCTATATGACCAGGACGTCACCCATGATGGGTGTTGATGGCCTGCGAGCGCACAAGGTTATTTGTAGCCTTTTCAAAATAAGAGTATCAATCCCACATGGAGCATAGGAATTGAGTGTTGCCTCTTGTAGTTAATTATGGATTTGTGCCTGCAAGTAATTGTAGACTACAGATAAAGTGAGGGTGGAGGTAAATAGTGATTTGGATTTAGAGTGGACTGAAAATAAATAACATAAAAGTAAATAGAAAACAACAACACGAGTAACAAGTGGCAATGGCAGAGGAGTAAGGCGTTCTTAGGGAGTCCAGAATCTCCATTGGTATTTCTAGTGCAATACATGCATATGCATAATATGGTCTAGATACTTGAGCCACTCTTGATGATTATGCGGGGTGGAGCCTGGTACAATACACGTTCTACTCTAGATAGACTTCGTGCCACACACACACCACCATAATCCCCCCCCTGCAGATTATGACTATGGTAATTAAGGGTTACCCCGTGGACGCGGCCTCACTAAGGGTTCTCCGTAAATCTCCTATCAATTGCAAAGGCTAGAAGCAAAGGCTTTTGCTGTCACCTCGAATTACCTTCACATCCGAACGTTTACAACTAGGGGCAGAGCTATGGGCATTCCTGAGGGGGTTGTGGCCCCCCAGCCCATGAAAAATTCCTCTAGAATTTTTTTAAGGGACATATAGTTAGAAGAAAATTTTCTCATTGGCCCCCTCCCAAACATGCACACTTTCCCTCCCCCCCCCCACATGCACACTTTGCCTCC
>NC_041380.1:78959282-79013515 GCF_002162155.2 Triticum dicoccoides
CAACATCCCAATCAAGCTCTGCCACTATTTACAATGATGGTGATACACTTCATGGCCTTACAACGGTAATGCGAAGTGGGGCCCCTTCACAACATTCACGGAGTCTATTAAACTAAGCATTTAATAGGGGATCTCATATCCAATATAACATTTCAGATCCTACACATACCAAGGTTTATCCATATCCCCAAGAACTAGGGGTCTACTCACACATGGAAACAACAAACATCATAAGGGGATTGATGGTAAACATGAATGAACCACACACGTAACACACGTGATGATCCACTAGGGTTCCTGATGTTACAATGAGATGGATGTGAATGATGATGATGATGACAATGGTGATGATGTTGTAACCCCCCCTGTGCTTGGTGGTGAAGATGCAATCTCCTTCTTGCCAATCCCTCATCCGGATGATCTCCAGAGGCTATAGTTCTACATTCTGAATGTGTTTCTAGTGTCTCATGCATCCCGTTACCGATTCGATTTCACACGGTGAAATTAGTGGACGAGGCGGTGGCCCTGGTGCATCATACGACTGCCCATATGAGCAGGCGTGCTCCTATGGAGCACCATCTTTTGCTCTGGAGGCGCCGCAAGCAATCTTATTTGGTCCTTTTGCTCCATTCTTTTATGGTAGTTGATTATCACATTAAATACATGATCTCACTGCTATTTTCTGGAACTCCTTCCATAAAATATTATTTCCTCCAAAAGGCATTACATGCGGAATACCGACAAAGAGAGGTGCATGAACGCGATAAAAATCTCATAAAGCCTACCATGTAGGCACAAAATAACTACCAAAATTATCACATAAATTGGACTCATCAGGTGCAGAAACTACTATGGCTTCAAGTTGAATGGCAAAGAGTATGTGCTCCGTCCTATGACTCCCAGTCAAGTCATCGGCTATTGGAAAATATGCCCTAGAGGCAATAATAAAGTGGTTATTATTATATTTCTGTGTTCATGATAATTGTCTATTGTTCATACTATAATTGTATTAACCGAAAACCATAATACATGTGTGAATACATAGATCGTAATATGTCCCTAGTAAGCCTCTAGTTGACTAGCTGGTTGATCAATAGATGGTCATGGTTTCCTGACCATGGACATTAGATGTCATTGATAACGGGATCACATCATTGGGAGAATGATGTGATGGACAAGACCCAATCCTAAGCGTAGCACAAGATCGTGTAGTTCGTTTGCTAAAGCTTTTCTAATGTCAAGTATCATTTCCTTATACCATGAAATTGTGCAACTCCCGGATACCGTAGGAATGCTTTGGGTGTACCAAACGTCACAATGTAACTGGGTGGCTATAAAGGTGCACTACAGGTATCTCCAAAAGTATCTGTTAGGTTGGCACGAATCGAGACTGGGATTTGTCATTCCGTATGACGAAGAGGTATCTCTAGGCCCACTCAGTAATGCATCATCATAACGATCTCAATGTGACTAAGGAGTTAGCTACGGGATCATGCGTTACAGAACAAGTAAAGAGACTTGCCGGTAATGAGATTGAACGAGGTATGGGGATACCGACGATCGAATCTCGGGCAAGTAACATACCGATTGACAAAGGGAATTGTATACAAGATTGATTGAATCCCTGACATTGTGGTTCATTCGATGAGATCATCGTGGAACATGTGGGAGCCAACATGGGTATCCAGATCCGTCTGTTGTTTATTGGCCGGAGAGATGTCTCGGTCATGTCTGCATGGTTCCCGAACCCGTAGGGTCTACACACTTAAGGTTCGGTGACGCTAGAGTTGTTATGGGAAATAATATGTGGTTACCGAAGGTTTTTCGGAGTCCCGGATGAGATCCCAGACGTAACGAGGAGTTTCTGAATGGTCCGGAGATGAAGATTTATATATGGGAAGTCCTTATTCGGTCGCCGGAAGTGTTCGGGGGGTTACCGGTATTGTACCGGGACCACCGAAGGGGTTCCTGGGTCCACTAGGAGGGTCCACCTGCCCCGAAGGGCCCTATGGGATGAATATAGAGGGGAACCAGCCCCTAGGTGGGCTGGGTGCCAACTCCCCCTAGGGCCCTTGCGCCTAGGGTTGGGGGAAACCCTAGAGGGGGCGCCCCACCTAGCTTGGGGGGCAAGCCTCCCCCTTGGCCCCCGCCCCCTCTCTAGATGCATCTAAGGGGGGCCGGCCCCCTCTCCCTTGCCCCTATATATAGTGGGAGGGGGGAGGGCAGCCACACCCTTCCCCTGGCGCAGCCCTCCCCCTCTCCAACACCTCCTCCTCCTCTGTAGCGCTTGGCGAAGCTCTGCCGAAGAACCACGAGCTCCATCACCACCACGCCGTCGTGCCGTCGGAGTTCTCCCTCAACTCCTCCTCTCCCCTTGCTGGATCACGAAGGAGGAGACGTCCCCAGGCTGTATGTGTGTTGAACGCAGAGGCGGCGTTGTTTGGCGCTTAGATCGGAATCAACCGTGATCTGAATCGCTGCGTGTACGACTCCACCAATCGCGTTCTTGCAACGCTTCCGCTTAGCGATCTTCAAGGGTATGAAGATGTACTCCCTCTCTCTCGTCTCTAGCATCTCCTAGATTGATCTTGGTGACATGTAGGAATTTTTTTTTAATTATTGCTACGTTCCCCAACAGTGGCATCATGAGCTAGGTCTATGCATAGATTCTATGCATGAGTAGAACACAAAGTAGTTGTGGGCGATGATTTGTTCAATTTGCTTACCGTTACTAGTCTTATCTTGATTCAACGGCCTTGTGGGATGAAGCGTCCCGGACCGACCTTACACGTATGCTTACGTGAGACTGGTTCCACCGATTGACATGCACTTGATGCATAAGGTGGCTAGCGGGTGTCTGTCTCTCCCACTTTAGTCGGATCAGATTCGATGAAAAGGGTCCTTATGAAGGGTAAATAGCAATTGACACATCACCGTTGTGGTTTTGCATAGGTAAGACACGTTCTTGCTAGAAACCCACTGAGGGAGTCCTGGATTAGGGGGTCTCCGGACAGCCGGACTATATCCTTTGGCCGAACTGTTGGACTATGAAGATATGAGATTGAAGACTTCATCCTGTGTCCGGATGGGACTCTACTTGGCGTGGAAGGCAAGCTAAGCAATACGGATATGTATATCTCATCCTTTGTAACTGACCTTGTGTAACCCTAGCCCCCTCCGGTGTCTATATAAACCGGAGGGTTTTAGTCCATAGGACAACAGACAATCATACCATAGGCTAGCTTCTAGGGTTTAGCCTCTTTGATCTCATGGTAGATCAACTTTTGTAATACTCATATCATCAAGAACAATCAAGCATGACGTAGGGTATTACCTCCATCAAGAGGGCCCGAACCTGGGTAAACATTGTATCCCCTGCCTCCTGTTACCATCCGCCTTAGATGCACAGTTCGGGACCCCCTACCTGAGATCCGTTGGTTTTGACACCGACATTGGTGCTTTCATTGAGAGTTTCACTGTGTCGTCACCATAAGGCTTGATGGCTCCTTCGATCATTGCTAGCGATGCGGTCCAGGGTGAGGCTTTCCTCCCCGGACAGATCTTCGTATTCGGCAGCTTCGCACTATGGGCCAATTCGCTTGGCCATCTGGAGTAGATCGAGAGCTATGCCCCTGGCCATCAGGTCAGATTTGGAAACTCGAACTACATGACCGACATCCGCGGAGACTTGATCTTCGACGGATTCGAGCCCATGCCGGACGCGCCACACAGTCGCCACGAGCAAGACGTAACTCTGCCGTCGGACAGTGTTCGGGAGGTCGCGTCCGCAGCTACTCCGGCCGTTAATCCAGAGCAAACTGCACCGTCCGAGAGTGGAGGGATAGACCCCACCATGGAGGCCGCACTCTTAGTGGCGATAGAGCCAGATACTAACTTCACCCCTTTCGAGAGCCGCGTCGCCGAACCACTGGATTTATCCCCGGCCACGGACTCTGAGCCGCCTACATCCGTGCCTATCGAATCCTACGGGGCGCCGATCATGGAGTTCACCTCCACGGATATCTTTCAGCACTCACCTTTCGGAAATGTGCTAAATTCATTAAGGTCTCTCTCCCTGTCAGGAGAACCTTGGCCGAACTAGGTCTGGCTAGAGTAGGATGCGGACGACAAAGAAATTCGTGGCCCACCCACCACCCACTTAGTAGCTACTGTCGACGACTTAACCGACATGCTCGACTTCGACTCCGAAGACATCGACAGTATAGACGACGATGCAGGAGACGAACAGGAACCACCGCCCACAGGGCGTTGGACCGCCACTTCATCACATGACGTATACATGGTGGATACACCCAGAGAGGGCAATGGCAAAGAGACAGCGGAGGATGCCCCTCCAAGCAACACAAGCGACGATGTCAGTGGCGCCGCTCTAAGTCCCGCCATAGCAAAAACAACGATAGCAGCGCAAGAGGAAATAACAGTCCAGTCGACTCTAGAAGAAACGACGACTGCACCACCCCGGTGGCAGAGCACGATCAAGATGCAAACTGCAAGCATAGTACGGATCCGACGTCCGAACACGATGGTGCCAAAGATAAGCCTCATCAAACCCCGTCTGGGGAAGAAAACAGTCCGGACGAAGATGCACACATCATCCCGGAAACACACTTGGAGCAAGAGAACCTCCATAGAAGGCTTATTGCCACAATGAGGAGCCTGAAGAAATAGAAACAAAGGCTCAAGGTATCACAAGATACGCTCAACAGCAGGTGGAACAAAGTAACAAAGTATGGTGGAAGCTACCATAAAAATAGCTATCCAAAGTGCAAGCTATTACCAGAATTCGACGACGAGGCCTTAGAGCCTATACAGCCAAAGAATGATACGACCAACCAGCCGGATCCACCACCTTGTGAACGCGACAAAGCGGCTAACAAAGTCACGCATAAGTCAACACACGATCTATGTGAGAACTTGCGTCAAAAATCCGATGCGACCAGATCCATCTATGGATCTAGGAAGCGCGCTACGGTACAAAACCAACACTGAATACTGCAACCGTCTGAATACCACGGCACATCCCAATACAGGGGTGCCGCACACCCCTTATGTTTCACTGATGAGGTGCTGGATCATGAATTCCCAAAGGGATTCAAACCGGTGAACATAGAGGCGTATGACGGGACCACAGACCCTGGAGTCTGGATAGAGGACTTCATCCTCCATATTCATATGGACCGTGGAGACGATCTCCATGACATTAAATACTTGCCCCTCAAGCTTAAAGGGCCAGCTCGGCACTGGCTGAAAAGCCTCCCCGAAAACTCAATTGGAAGTTGGGAGGAGCTCGAGGACGCTGTTCGGGCTAATTTTCAAGGGACTTATGTCCGACCTTTGGATGCAGACGATTTAAGTCATATAATCCAACAGTCCGGAGAGTCCGCCCGAAAGCTCTGGAACAGGTTCCTCACCAAGAAGAACCAAATCGTCGACTATCCGGATGCCGAAGCCTTGGCAGCTTTCAAACACAGCGTCCGAGACGAATGGCTCGCCAGACACCTTGGCCAAGAAAAACCGAGAACAATGGCAGCCCTAACAAGCCTCATGACCTGCTTTTGTGCGGGCGAGGACAGCTGGTTGACCCATAGCAGCACCAGCAACCCAAGCACATCCGAAGTCAGGGATGGCAATGGTAAACCACGACGTAACAAAAACAAACGTCGAAATAAAGAAGGTATCCCGGATAACACGGTGGTAAACACCGGATTTAGGGGCTCTCGACCAGGTCAGCGGAAAAAGCCTTTCAAAGGCAGCAGAGAAGGACAATCGGGCCTAAACAAAATTCTTGACAAACTCTGTCAGATTCACGGCAGCCCAGACAAACCTGCAAATCATACCCACAGAGAATGTTGGGTCTTCAAGCAGGCCGGTAAGCTAAACGCCGAACACAAAGGGGAAGAGACACCAAGCGAAGACGATGATGAGCCTCGCCAGCAAAGCGTCGGAGGACAGAAAAAGTTCCCACCAGAGGTTAAAACAGTAAACGTGATCCATGTGACAAAGAGGAGAAGCAAGCATGCACTCCGAGGCACACGCGCCATAGAGCCCGTCACCCCTAGGTTCAACCCCTGGTTGGCCTGCCCGATCACTTTTGATCATCGGGATCACACGACAAATATCCGGCATGAAGGACTGGCGGCCTTGGTGTTAGACCCAATAATAAATGGGTACCATTTCACACGAGTCCTCATGGACAGCGGCAGTGATCTAAATCTGATATATCAGGACACAGTCCGCAAAATGGGGATAGACCCGACACAAATAAGCCACAATAATACTATCTTCAAGGGAGTAATACCAGGCCAAGAGGCCCGCTGTACGGGATCTCTACTACTAGAGGTGGTATTCGGTTCTCCCGATAACTTCCGAAGTGAAAGGTTAACTTTTCACATCGCTCCATTCTGAAGTGATTATCAAGCACTACTCGGAAGGGCAGTGTTCGCTCGTTTTAACGCAATACCGCATTATGCTTTTCTCAAGCTCAAGATGCCCGGTCCACGTGGCATCATCTCAGTTAGCGGAAATACCGAGCGTTTTTTACGTACGGAAGAGGACGTGGCGGCTCTAACAATCGCGAACTAGACGGCCTCACCAACCAAAAAAATGGCAGGTCGTCAAGACCACGGACATGGTTAGACGAGTCCTGTGTTCCATCATGTATACATGAGATTGGTGAAGGAGTAATGGGCCATGGGTAGGCTAACCCGACGCCCATAACCTTTCAAGACATCGGGGCTGACCGCGCCCCTCAGGATGCCAAGGAAAAGAGCCGCCTTCTGGAAGCCGGCTGGAGAAATAGTCGGCTGCCGGTAGACGGCCGAGTCCAGAAGGCAAGGTCGAGACGAGCCGACTCCTGCCAGGCGGCTTCCAGAGAAGCGACTCCGAGGAGTCGGCTCGCGGCCCCTTGGTAGCCCGTACCCACATCAAGGGGGATGGGGCGGGGGATGGCTACAGTGCAGCCCATCCCCACCCCTTCCTAAAGGGTTGGCATGGCCACAGTGCGCTGTACCAACGAGGAGCCCCACCCAGCGCGGCACTGTTGCCATGCCAGCCCTGACGTCACCACGGGCAGGCGGAGTCCTACTCCCACGACGGCTTGTCTGTACGGCCCAAGGACGACGGGCCCCATCAGTCAGCAAGAGTCAGGAAGACGTCGAAGAGCCCTACCAATCGGACCCGATGGGAGTCGGCCCCTAGGAGTCGGCCTGCTCCTCCCATGGGCCCCACGCGCCATTAACAAGACTAGACGGGGAATGGCTATAGTAATCGCCCGCCATGACGGCGGTGCTATAGCCATGATCCTTTGACCAAGCCTACGTCATTAGAAGCGCGTCACAGTGATCAGCAGCCGGCAAGACCCCCAAGCAGCGGGTATGGCCTGTCGGCTCCGTACCAGACCAGTCGGCGGCCCCCCCCGATCGGCGGGCCCCAGCAGTCGGCGGCCGAAGAGACTAACAGCTGGGCCTACGCCCAGTCATATTACCCTTGTACCCCTGGGGGGTAGGCCTATATAAACCCCCAGGGCGCCCATGCAAAGGGTTTGGACCCATTAGAACTAGACCAGAGGTATAGGTAGGATAAAGCTAGCCTCGCCTTCTCCTACCTCCAACATACAGCTCGAGGAGCACCCTTGTACTCACTTTGCCTTAGTGATCATGCGGAGACCCCGTAGAGAAGGACTAGGGGTGTTATCTCCTAGGAGAGCCCCGAACCTGGGTAAAGTACGTCGACATTCATGTTTACGCCTAATCCCGCTTCCGGGCACCGGCGACGTTCTACTCGCTCCCACTATGATAAGCCATCCTTTGGCATATATCGCACCCAACCCCCAACATTTGGCGCCCACCATGGGGCAAGGTGCACCGTCGTCCGAAGACCTGTTCTGGACAGGAACCCTTTTTCTCCCTGGCGAGCGCAGCCAGCCCGGCACGCCAGATGGAATCTGTGCCGACGCGCTGCGTGGCGCAGAAATCGCCTGCGCGGCCAGTTGCCTCACCGATCTTGTCGGCGAGGTCTGCCTCTCCGACGAGCCCGCATCCGACACGGGCACAAGCGACCCTGAGAGCCTCCTCGCGGGCCTCCTCGACCAACTCCATGTCGCCAGTGAGCCTGCTGTGGACTTGGAGTCCTTAGGCTCCACCGACCCGATGCTGGTCGACTCCGACACCGCGTTGCTCGACGTGTTTCCCACCACATGGTGGTCTATGACGAGCCGCTCCCTCGCGCGGAGAGCGGCGGAAGCACCGTCACGGAGGTGCTTGTCATCGGTCACGGCGAGCACTGCTCGTGACCCGCTTGATGCTGCAGTACAAGACCTGACCATGCCCATTCCCGAAGACGCCGAAGTCGAGATGTTGGAGGCGCGCCGCCTTCAGCTTGTCGAAGGCGCCAAGAAGCTGGCCAGCATGAGACGCTTGTCGGAGGCCTATCGGTGCAAGGTGGACCGCGCTGTGGGTGGCACACCGGCTTCCGCTGGGCCCAGCCGCCTTGGCGTAGTCCAGTAGCGCGGCATGGCCATCGCCAACCTGTTCGGGGCAGATCGCCCCGTCTACGCCACGCCGACGAAAAACATACGAGCTGCCCAAGCGGCAACATCTGAGCTGGACAAGTTCGAGGGCGAGGAGCGTCGCTTGATGGCGGAGCGCGTTCAGCGGCTCCTCGACGCGGCTGCCGAGCAGAACGAGGCCGACTGCCGCACCAACGCGCTGCGACGGCAGAATGACAACCTGCACCCCCGCCGAGACCACGGCGTCCGTGGAAGAAAAGACAAGGAGCCGGCTGCTAGCCATAGTTGGACTCATATCACCATAGAGCGCGACCAAGATGGCCGCCCAAGAGCAGTGGAAGAACGGGACGACTGTCCGCCTCCTCCCCCTCGCAAGGAAAGGCGAGTCTCCCCGCCGCCTGTTGACCACCCGACGCTCGGCGAATGTCTTGGCCGCCGAGAGGGAGTCAGAGAGAATGATGCCCGCCACGGGATCGACAATCTCCACCGATCCCTGGCGCTTGAAGAAGAAGATGAGCTGGGCCTGCCGTGCTTTGGCCCCCGCATTCAAGACGAGCCTTTCCCCAGAGATTCACACTCCCAAGAGACACGCCCAAATACACCGGCTCTGTGAATCTGGAAGATTGGCTGGTTAACTACTCCATAGCAGTCAGCATAGCAAACGGCAACAAGCGTGTTGCCGTGAAGTATGTTCCGCTCATGCTCCAGGGCACGGTCCGGACTTGGCTAAACAGCTTGAAGCCCCGCAACATCAACAGTTGGGTCGACTTCACCGATGCCTTCATCCGCAATTTCACCAGCATGTACAAGCGGCCTCCCAAACCTTGCCAGCTTTCCTTGTGCGTGCAAGGCCCCAACGAGTCAACTCGCGACTACCTCACGTGCTGGGCCGAGCTCCGTAACTCCTGCGAGGGCGTGCATGAGGTGCAGGCCATCGAATACTTCACCGCCGGGTGCCGAGAGGGCACCCTCCTCAAGCACAAGCTCCTCTGCGACGAGCCAGAGACCCTCAACGAGCTGCTGATCATAACAGACAAATATGCCACGGCTGACTCCTCCATGAAGGCGGAAATCCAAGTTAGTGCGACTGGCAAGGTGGCTCCTCAGGCTCCTCAAACCCCGGCTAGAGACGCCAGTTGGCGTCAGCAACAGAACGACCACAAGCGCAAGGCCACACAGCTGGCTTCCATCAGCCGACAGGTGGCAACAGTCGAAGACCAGCAGCCGGAAGGGCCGCCTCTGCCCAAACGATAGAAGGGCGGCAAGCCCAACTAGTTGCCGGCCTTATCATATGAGCAGACTTTGGATGCTCCCTGCAAATTCCATAGTGGTGCGAAGCCGTCCAATCACACCACTCGGAAATGCCACTAGCTCACCAGGATCGTCAAGGGAGACGGCCTCATGCCACCCCCGCCTGCTGGGCAGCCTCCTCCTCCTCCTCCCCCAGCAGCCGGCGGTCAGACCAGTCGGCGCAATACAAGACGAATACCCAGAAAAGCATGGAGCCTATGTCATCTTCACCAGTGTAGCCGATGATCGACGTAGCAGGCGGCTGCGGCAACAAGAAGTAAATGCGGTAGCATCAGAGACCCTAGAGTTCATGCATTGGTCTGAAAAGCCCATCAGTTGGAGCTGAGCTGATCACCCAGAGGTGATGCCAAAGCCCGGCTCCTATGCCCTGATTTTGGACGCCACCTTTGCCACAGACAAGCGAGCAGCTCGCTTCTCCCGAGTCCTGATAGACGGCGGCAACAACATTAACATCCTATACAAGGATACCATGGAGAAATTAGGAATCAGACAAATGCAGCTTCAGCCCAGCCGGACAGTATTCTATGGCATAGTTCCTGGCCTTTCCTGCTCACCAATCGGCAAGATTCTGATAGACATCCTCTTTGGAGACAAAGATTCTGCCGAGAGTCAGTATGGTTTGAAGTGGTGGACCTTGAGAGCCCATACCATGCGTTACTTGGCCGGCCTGCCCTGGCCAAGTTCATGGTTGTTCCCCACTATGCCTACCTCAAGATGAAGATGCCAAGTTCCAAGGGGATTTTGACCATAACTGGCGACTACAAGAAGTCGTCCGCCTGCACGGCAGAGAGCAGTCGATTGGCCGAGTCCCTCGTGATCGCAGCTGAGAAGCGGCTCCTTAACCAGGTTGTGGCGATGGCAAGCAAGCAGCCAGAGATGTCGCCCGATCCCAAGGAGTCAGAAGCTGAGGGCTCGTTCAAGCCAGCCAAAGAAACAAAGAAGATACCCTTGGACCCAGAGCACCCGGAGAGGTACGCTGTCATAGGTACAAACCTCGACAGCAAATAGAAGGCGAGCTCATCGATTTCCTCCATGAGAATCGGTACATCTTCGCATGGTCCCCCAAAGACATGCCAGGTGTCCCGACGGATTTCGCCGAGCACAAATTACACGTCCGGCCTGATGCCAAGCTAATCAGGCAGCCCTTGCACCGCCTGTCAGAAGAGAAGAGAAGAGTCGTCGAAGAAGAAATTGCCCGGCTGCTGGCAGCCGGCTTCATCATGGAGGTGTTCTTTCCAGAGTGGTTGGCCAACCCGGTCCTTGTGCTGAAGAAGAACAAGCAGTGGCGTATGTGTATTGATTACACCAGCCTCAACAAAGCATGCCCCAAGGACCTGTTTGCTTTACCAAGAATCGACCAAGTAATAGACTCCACAGCCGGA
Source organism: Triticum dicoccoides (assembly GCF_002162155.2). Lineage (NCBI taxonomy): Eukaryota > Viridiplantae > Streptophyta > Magnoliopsida > Poales > Poaceae > Triticum > Triticum dicoccoides. The sequence continues at coordinate 78,970,503 of NC_041380.1, forward strand.
TGCGAGCTGTTGATTTTTTTGGATGCATATTCAGGATACCACCAGATCAAGTTGAACCCGGCTCACAGACTGAAGACCGCCTTCATCACGCCATTTGGAGCCTTCTGCTACTTGACTATGACGTTCGGCTTGAGGAATGCCGGCGCCACCTTTCAATGTTGCATGCAGAAGTGCCTCCTCAAGCAACTCGGCAGAAACACCCACGTTTACGTGGATGATGTGGTGGTGAAGACGGAGAAGCGTGGAATGCTACTAGAAGACCTCAAGGAGACCTTTGAGAATTTGTGCCGATTTCAAATCAAGCTCAACCCATAGAAATGCGTCTTCGGAGTACCAGCCGGCCAGCTTCTTGGCTTCCTGGTCTCCAAATGCGACATAGAATGCGACCCTGTGAAGATCAAGGCCATTGAGAGGATGGAAGTACACAGCCGACTGCTGGACATACAGAAGTTCACCGGCTGTTTGGCATCCATCAGCCGATTCATCAGTCGGCTGGGCGAGAAGGCTCTCCCCCTATACCAACTCATGAAGAAGACCACTTTTTTCCAGTGGAACCACAAGGCTGATGAAGCTTTTCTCCAGTTGAAGAAGATGTTGACCACTCCACCTGTCCTGGCGGCTCCGACTCCTAAGGAGCCCATGCTCCTATACATCACCGCCACCAGCCGAGTGGTCAGCACAGTCATCGTGGTAGAGCGCAAGGAGGAAGGCAAAGCCCTACCAGTCCAGAGACCGGTATATTATTTGAGCGAAGTACTGTCGACCTCTAAGCAAAACTACCCCCACTACCAGAAGATGTGCTATGGTGTGCACTTTGCCGCCAAAAAAATGAAACCGTACTTTCAAGAGCATCCAATCACTATGGTCTGCACAGCTCCACTGGCCGAGATCATTGGAAGTCGGGATGCTTTGGGCCGAGTGGCCAAATGGGCCATAGATCTGGCCCCCTACACCATCTACTACCAGCCTCGCACCGCCATCAAGTCACAAGCGCTGACCGACTTCCTCGTCGACTGGGCCGAGACCCAGTACTTGCCGCCAGCGCCTGACTCCACCCATTGGCGGATGCATTTTGACGGCTCCAAAATGCGCACCGGCTTGTGAGCCGACATCGTCCTCACCTCTCCCAAAGGCGACAAGCTCAAATATGTGCTGCAAATCCACTTTGCCGCCTCCAACAACGTCGCCAAATACGAGGCACTCATTCACGGGCTCCGGCTTGCCAAAGAGCTCGGCATTCGCCGGACCCTGTGCTATGGGGACTCCGACTTGGTGGTCCAGCAGTCGTCAGGCGAATGGGGCGCCAAAGATGCAAACATGGCGAGCTACCGCTTCCTCGTACAGCAACTCAGTGGATATTTTGAGGGATGCGAGTTTCTCCATGTGCCAAGAAACGACAACGACCAAGCAGACGCCCTGGCACGAATCGGCTCCACCCGTCAAGCAATACCAATCGGCATCGCCCTTCAGCGCCTTCTCAAACCGTCTGTCAAGCCATCACCAGAGTCAGATTCTATCTTCGTGCCAGCTCCACCTGAAGCAGTCGAATCCAACTTGAGAGCTCAGTTAGCCGGCACAGGAGTTCTGACGGATGGCTCAGGGGTCGCAGCAGTTGCACCCGGCCTGGGGACTTCAGAACCCGGCCCGAGGACTGCAGCGACTAGCCCGGGGACTTCAGAACTCGGCCCGAGGACTGCACCAATTGGCCCGGAGACTTCATCGACACAGCAAGCGGCTGCCGACTGCAACCCGCCGCCTCCCGGCCCAGCCGCCCTTGTCCAAGTTGCAGTCTAGACAGTTGCAGAAGTCGCAACACCTTCATGGGCCCAGCCCATCCTTAGTTTTTTGGTGAACAAAGAGCTACCAACTGATGAGATCTCGGCCCGGCAAGTGCAACGTCGGGCAGCAGCCTACACCATTGTCAACAGAGAGCTCGTGAGGCGCAGTGTCACTAGTGTCTACCAGCACTGCATGGAGCCGGAGCAAGGCCAAGCGATTCTCAAAGACATCCATCAAGGCGAGTGTGGCCACCACACGGCTTCAAGAGCACTCGTCGCCAAAGCCTTCTGCCATGGCTTCTTCTGGCCGGCTGCTCTTGAAGACGCCAAGGAATTGGTCCAAAAATGCAAAGGGTGCCAGAAGTTCCGTTCCAAGCCACATCAGTCGGCTTCTGCGCTCAAGACTATTCCCATCGCCTGGCCCTTTGCTATCTGGGGCCTGGACATGGTGGGACCATTCAAAATAGCGCGAGGCGGCATGACCCATCTGCTTGTCGCGGTGGACAAGTTCACCAAGTGGATAGAGGCCAAACCAATCAAGAAGCTGAACGGCCCGACTGTTGTGACTTTTATCTCTGACATCACCATCAGATACGGCATACCGCACAACATCATCACCGACAATGGCACAAACTTTGCCAAAGGCGCCTTGGCCCATTTCTGCACGACGCAGGGCATCAGACTGGACTTAGCGTCCATTGCCCATCCACAGTCAAACGGACAAGTAGAGCAAGCAAACGACCTCATCTTGTCCGGCATCAAGCCTCGACTGGTCGAGCCTCTGGAGCGTTCAGCCGGCTGTTGGCTCGACGAGCTGCCGGCCGTCCTCTAGAGCCTGCGCACAACTCCAAACAAGTCAACCGGCTTCACGCCCTTCTTCCTCGTTTATAGTGCCGAAGCCGTCATCCCAACAGACATAGAGTTCGACTCCCCTCGAGTCACTATGTACACCGAAGAGGAGGTAGAAGAAGCACGTCAAGACGGCGTCGATCTGCTGGGGAAGAGAGCCGACTGTTAGCACTTAGTCGGTCCAGCATCTACCAGCAGAGCCTGCGCTGATATTATAACCGGAAGGTCAAGCCAAGATCTTTCCAAGAGGGATACCTTGTGCTCCGGCTGATCCAGCGAACAGCCGGTCAACAGAAGCTCTCAGCGCCTTGGGAAGGCCCCTTCGTCATCAGCAAAGTGCTAGGCAACGACTCCTACTACCTGATCGATGCTCAGAAGCCTCGAGCACGCAAGAGGGACGACTCCGGCAAGGAGACGGAACGGCCGTGGAACGCAAACCTTCTCCGAAGATTTTATAGTTAAAGCAGTATGTACCATGCTACCTTTTGTATTAAGTACGAAGACTCCGGGTCCCCCGAGACAAGCTCGGGGACTGCCCTCTTTTATCTATATGATAAGAATCATGCCAATAAGTGTGTTATTTTTTATGCCGCTTGGCACCGGGTCTGACTAGGCGGCCTGGGGACTTGCCACCTTGCACTACGAAATGCTTCCTGCAGCTGGACAAGTAATGTGTGGCACCTAAGCCGTCTCCTGCCAGAAGCCACGGCTCGCAGAGCGACCAGACGGTGGGTAGGAGTAAGGTAGAAAGGGTGCCCATATGAAAAATGGCTAAGGATACAAGCATGGGCATAGTCTAAGCCGTCTTCCCGCCTCTTACGACCGACTGTTGAGCAGTCGGCTCGCCGTGTTCTACTTAACTTGCCAAAGAACTCTAAACGGCTAAGTACTTGCCTTCCCAAAAGATGCTAAGTACTTGATCCAGCAACAGTCCACAGAGCGGCTGTCTGACTGGCAAGACGGCAACCAAGGGAAGGCGGAAAGGAAAAAAGCCAAAGAGCAACAGGCAAGAAGGGATAGAACTCGGAATATATTTAGATAGCAAGGCCCTTGGCCAATCTTCAAACAACTGTTCAAGATACACCCCGCGGGTGGAATTGTGCAAATTAACAAAGTTCATCGAGACCGATAAGCAGGTATAAAAAAAGAGAGGTAAAGTGGCAGCCTAGGAAGCAGCAGGCGGGCTTGGTGGAACGGCGGAATCGGCGGCGCCGGCTGGTGAAGCGGCCGGCTGGGAAGTCTCCGCTTGGTCGCCTCAAGTGGTAGCCGGCTCGGTTGGGCGTCGCTCATTGTTGGAGGCGTGGTCGAGCTGAGGCTGGCCGTCCGCTCCAACTTCCGGCACCTCCCCTTCGCCTTCCTCCTCCTCCCCGCCTTCTTCCTCGCCACTGGAGTCGATCACCTCCACTGAATCCTCGCCGTCAGCCGGATTCATCCCGAACCATTCCGGTGGCGTCTCGTCGCCATTCTCAGCCCGCTCTGGGACGAAGACGATGGTGTCAGTGTACTCGGCGATCGACGTCGCGCGCTTGATGAGGTCATCTTCCACGACCGCCAACTCCGCCCGAGCTTCTAGCCGGAATGTGGCTAGCTGGGCTAGACTCAGCCCAGGATACCATGCCTTGATGAACTCTAAGGCCCGACGCGCTCCAGCCCGGGCCGAAGAGCCCTTCCAGGCTTCAAGGCGGCCAGCCGCTACCTCCAGCTAGTCGGCAGTCCGACTTGGGGTGCGCGGTGCCGGCATGTCCGACCACAGGGCGGCGATCGCCTGGGCGCCGACACGTTGAAGCCGGCACAACATCCGGTGAGCCGGCCGAAGACAAGCCTCGATGTTCAGGATCTGCTCGTTAAGGGTTCGGGGGGAGTCAGCAGCGATCTTCGCACCATCCGCCCTCCGCCCTTCACGATCAGCCTCGATGGCCTGGTTGGCGGCGTCCGAGTGGCCAGGGAAGAAGTCTATCAGGACAGGAAGGCAAAGAGCCAAATTAGAAGATTAGAAGCTGGCTCGACCAACAGCCGGCAGCTCAAAGAAGAAAAGTGAGGAGAGGCTCACCGTCGACGAGATCCTCGATCTCATGGAAGCCGAAGGACAGCATCGCCTCCTTGTCGGTCCAGGAGGAGCGCTCGGACGCAAATTCGGCAAGGAGGGTGGTCTCCTTGTCCTCCACCTCTTTCTGGGCCTTCTTGAGCAGCTCCTTCTGCTCCGCCAGCTGCGTGGCCAGCCGGTCGCGCTCCTCAGCCAGCTGGCCGCACTCCTCCTCCTTGGTGCGCAGGGCGGTGTTGGCCTCACCCAGCTGCTGCTGCAGGGCGGCGTTGGCCTCTGCAAAAGAAAGAAGAGAACAAGGTGTTAGTCACCAACATAACAAAGAATAGTCGCCGGGGAGATCCGGCCCGACTGCTCAGCAGTCGGCCCGAATCTCGGGGACTACAACCTGCGGGTGCGCCAATGCGCCCCCGCAGATAAGGAAGAGGAATCACTCCGGCTTTCCGACAATTCGGCGGTTTGCTTGGACAGTTCCTCCACATTGGCGTTGAAGGTGGTCACACGAAGATTGTGGTAGTCCTGTGAAAAAATTTCAGACAAGTATTAGTACTTGGAACTCGCCGATCAGAGTTTCGGGCCGCCTGCTCAGCAGCCATCCCGAAACTCGGGGACTACACCCAGTGGGTGCGCTGGCGCGCCCCGCCCGAGAAGAACAAGAAACAGAAACAAAGAGGAAGGGAACGTACCCGGACGACTTCTCGTGATGCCAAATACACCTTGGTGCAGTTCTTGATGGCATCGCCCTCGGCTCGGAGCTTGACTTGGACGTCCAGAAGCGCCCGGTTCAATGGGCCCGTCCCACCTCCCCGCACCCGCCCAGTGGGCGCGGCGCTCTTCGCTTCGGTGTCCGGGATCGCGGAGCTCGCGGCGCTGGTCTCTAGAGGGCGCGACGCCGAAGCCGCCTTCGCAAGACGGCGGTGTGTCGGTGTGCCGACCTGGAGAACTAGGCTCGCCACCACCTCGTCTTTAGTCGGTGGCACCGACGGGTCCGTCGGCTGCTCGCCTTGCGTGCTCCCAGATGGCGGCGGTGGCGGCACGATCACGTCGGCGTGGCAGTGTCGCCGCCATCCATCTCCATGACCGGGTTCTCACCGCTGGCCTTCCCAGTCTGCGCCGTGAACTCCGGGGGTGGCGGCGTGGAGTTCAGAGGAACGAGAAAAACCGCCGACTGGCGGTGCACGGCTTCTTCAGCTCGCTTCTTCACCGCATCAGCGGCCTCGGTCTCTGTCAGTCTCTTCTTGGCAGCGGCCTCCGCCTTCTCAGCCTCCGCCTTGTTCAGGCAGGCGGCTTCCTGCTCTTCATTCACCTCTTGTGCGTTCCGCTCTGTTGCCTCCCGGAGGTCGGCGGCAGGGTCGATCCGCCGAGTGGTGGCGGAAGTCTCTGCCGACCCCACGATGGAGGCGGCAGCGACCTTGTCAAGAGAGAGGGGAGCCCTGGACCCAAGGGAGGCAAGCAAGCAAACTCAGACAAGATCAACGAAAGAAAAAATGAAATCGCAAGAAAGGTAGCACTTACGTGGAGACCACCAGCGGCTTCTTCACTTCCTTGCGGAAGCGGTGGGCCTTTGCGGCTGCCTCGTCCCGCTTGGTCACCACGGCCGAGCCCTTGGGCTTCTTTGGCCGGCTGCCGAATAGGCTCGGCGCGGCCCTGCGCTTCTTCACACCGCCTTGGGCGTCTGGCATGGCAGAAGAGCTCGCGCCGGGCTGGCCGGCTCCTGGCTGGTGGCGTGGGGCGACCTCCTCCGCGTCATCGTCAGGCCAGTCCTCGAAACTGGCCCCGAGCCTCAGGCCGCCCACTTCGCCACTTCCTCCCTCGACGTCGTCCTCCAAGGCCGCCGCCCCCAAGTCGGGGTCGTCGACGTCGCTCTCCGCCTAGTCGGGGAGGAATTCGCGGGCTGGCCCCACGGTGCCGGCTGCCGGATGAAGGAGGGGGTTCTAACCAAAGCCGATTGGTCAAATTGGACAAGACGGACTCGGCGGCAAAGGAGTCAGAGAAAAAGGAAAAGAAACAACTCACCATGGGTGGAGGGTTGGCGTGTGAATACGGCTCCTTGCCAAACTGCCACTCTCCCGTGAGCTCGCAGTTCGCAAGGTAGTTTACCATGTGAGCTACCTCCGTGTGAGGCATCTCCTTGGTGCACAGATGACTCGGGTCCCGATGCCCGCTCATCTAGCAAATCATGGGGGGCGACTTTGGAGTGGGAGCACTCGGCGCGCCACGAAGGCGGCCGACAAATCTGGCCCGGTCAGGCCCTCCGACTGCGTCAGCACTCGGAGTCGCGCGATGGCGCCGGCTCCAGCGGGCATCAGCGTCCTGGCCCGATACGACCAATTGGGCTGTCTCCCAGCCGGCAGGCCGGCTACGTAGGCCAGCAGATTGACCCAGTCGCCCTCCGCGAAGACGCTCTTCACATAGAAGTACGACCGCTGCCACATCTTCATCGACTTTATTAGCCGGATGGGGGGAAATGGGTTGTCAGCCCCCGACCTCCGCACGGCGATGAATGCGCTGCACTGAGCCGGCACGCCTGCGGCTTGGGGGCCGAGCTTGGAGTAGAAGAACTCCCCCCAGAGCTCGATGGTGGAGAGAACATCGAGGAAACCTTTGCACAAGGCGACGAAGGCGGACAGCAGCACCACCGTGTTGGGGGTGAGGTGGTGCGGCTGGAGACCGTAGAACTCGAGAAAGGCGCGGAAGAAGCCGCTCGCCGGAAGGCCAAGGCCGCGTAGGCAGTGCGAGCGGAAGACGACCCGCTCGCCCTCCTCCGGCGCCGGTGAGATTTCCTTCTTCGGCGCGAGGCGGACCCTCACGAAGTCCTTGCCGGGCAGCCGCCGTGTCATGCGGAGGAAATCTATGTGGTCATCGTGGACCTCCGAACCGTCCCGGTGCCGGAGTGCACCGCGGGGGGCGTGGCGGCAGAAGAAGAGCTCATCGGGAACGGGTCACTGCGGCGTTTGGCGTGGTTTGGGGCGCGGCGGCAAGATAAAGAAGAGGAGGAAGCAATGAGGAGGAGGGGCGCGCATGCTCTGCTGCTCCCCCTCCTCCCCCTACTTATAGACCGGTGGGCTGCGAAGCCAAGGGGCGGGTGTAGGATTTGCTGCGCCCACTACCCCATGCCCCCACGTTTATCACACAAAGTTACTGCGCACAGTAACTCTGCGGGAATCTCAATCGTCCGCCCGGGCTGCAGCGGATCCGCTCGCGTGCCGTGGCATGGTAGTGGTGGGCCCCACCTATAGGCGTGTCCCATCACGCGCGTGGGTGGGCAGACTGGCCCGGCCGCACGTCGCCACTTGACAGGCCCGAAACGAGCGGCGGCCCGGAAGCTTAGCTAGCACGCCACTTGGATCCTACCGAGGCATTCGAAAATTTTGGACAAGTCAGATTGGGCGAGTCCGACTCTTGCCAGTCGGCCCGGGAGAAGCCGAACGAAGCTTCGCCTCAAGCACTCGGAGAAAGGAAACTGCTGAGGCTCCTCGACCAGTCGCCCCCAGCACCTCACCAGCTTCGGGGACTACTATCGGAGTAATGGGCCACGGGTAGGCTAACCCGACGCCCATAACCTTTCAAGACATCCGGGCTGACCGCGCCCCTCAGGATGCCAAGGAAAAGAGCCGCCTTCTGGAAGCCGGCTGGAGAAATAGCCGACTGCCCGTAGACGGCCGAGTCCAGAAGGCAAGGTCGAGACGAGCCGACTCCTGCCAGGCGGCTTTCAGAGAAGCCGGCTCCGAGGAGTCGGCCCGCGGCCCCTTTGAAGCCCGTACCCACATCAAGGGGGGCGGGCAGGGGATGGCTACAGTGCAGCCCATCCCCACCCCTTCCTCCTCATCCGCGGAGACTTGATCTTCGACGGATTCGAGCCACAGCCGAGCGCGCCGCACTGTCACGATGGGCATGATTTAGCTCTGCCGCCGAACAGTGCCCTGGAGGCAGCACCTGTGTCCGCTCCGACCCCTAGCTCGGAGCCGATCACACCAATCGAGGATGGGTGGTTAGACACCGCCTCGGGGGCTGCAATCTCTATGACGATCGAGCCGAACACCAGCCCTATTCTCTGCGAAGCCCGTGACTCCAAGGAGCCGGACTCCTCTCCAGACTCCGAGCCCTCCGAGCCCCGACCGATCGAACCCGATTGGGCGCCGATCATGGAGTTCACCGCCGCGGACATCTTTCAGCACTCGCCCTTCGGCGATATTCTGAATTCACTAAAGTCTCTCTTTGTCAGGAGAGCCCTGGCCGGACTATGGTCAGCAAGGTTGGGATGCGGATGATGAAGAAATTCAAAGCCCACCCACCACCCACTTCGTAGCCACTGTCGATGATTTAACCGACATGCTCGACTTCGACTCCGAAGACATCGACGGTATGGACGCCGATGCAGGAGACGATCAAGAACTAGCGCCTATAGGGCACTGGAAAGCCACCTCGTCATATGATATATACATGGTGGACACCCCAAAACAAGGCAATGGCGATGGAACAGCGGAGGATGACCCCTCCAAGAAGCAGCCTAAGCGCCGGCGTCAGCGGCGCCGCTCTAAATCCCGCCAAAACAAAAACGGTGATTCCGGCACGGGAGATAATAACACCCCAGATAGTGCCGAAGACAACCACCTCCAGTAAGATTCAGCACAGGAGGATAGAGAAGCCAGCCCTCATGAGAGAGCGGCAGACAGAGAGGTCGAGGACGATAATTATATGCCTCCCTCCGAAGACGAGGCAAGCCTCGACGACGACGAATTTGTCGTGCCGGAGGATCCCGTCGAACAAGAGCATTTCAAACGCAGGCTTATGGCCACGGCGAGCAGCCTCAAGAAAAAACAGCAACAACTTAGAGCTGATCAAGATTTGCTAGCCGACAGATGGACTGAAGTCCTTGCGGCCGAAGAGTATGAACTCGAACGCCCTCCAAGAGCTACCCAAAGCGCAGGTTGCTACCCCAATTAGAGGAGGAAGCACCTAAACCTACATCACCAGCGCATGATGCGGCCGACCGGCCACCCTGTGGCCGCGATAGAGAGGCCTCTCGGCCCTCCACTCAAGCCGCACCCCGACGCCGCTCAAAAAATACCAAGGCATGGGAAAATGCACCAGACCTGCGAGATATATTGGAGAACAAGGCAAGGCAAACAAGATCGATCTACGGATCACGTGGGCGCCCCACGGCACGAGACGGTACTCGTCATGCCAGATACAGTAAATCCGGCCGGGCCGAACACAGTAGACAAAGCTCGTTTAAGCTGCGACGTGATGTAGCCCAATACAGAGGCGCCGCACACCCACTATGCTTCACAGATGAAGTAATGGATCATCAAATCCCCGAGGGTTTCAAACCCGTGAACATTGAATCATACGATGGCACAACAGATCCTGCGGTATGGATCGAGGACTATCTCCTTCATATCCACATGGCCCGCGGTGATGACCTACACGCCATCAAATACCTCCCACTCAAGCTTAAAGGACCAGCTCGGCATTGGCTTAACAGCTTGCCAGCAGAATCAATTGGTTGTTGGGAGGACCTGGAAGTCGCATTCCTCGACAATTTCCAGGGCACTTATGTGCGACCACCAGACGCCGATGACCTAAGCCACATAATTCAGCAGCCAGAGGAATCGGCCAGACAATTCTGGACACGATTCCTAACCAAGAAAAATCAAATTGTCGACTGTCCGGACGCAGAGGCCCTAGCAGCCTTCAAGCATAACATCCGTGATGAGTGGCTTGCATGGCACCTAGGACAGGAAAAGCCGAAATCTATGGCAGCCCTCACGACACTTATGACCCGCTTTTGCCCGGGAGAAGACACTTGGCTAGCTCACAGCAATAACATGACCAAGAGCCCTGGTAATTCGGATACCAAGGACAACAGTGGTAGGTCGCGTCGCAGCAAGCAAAAGCGCCGTATTAACGGCGACAACGCTGAGGATACGATAGTTAATGCCGGATTCAGAGGCTCTAAACCCGGTCAGCGGAAAAAGCAATTCAAAAAAATACTCCAGGCCCGTCTAGTTTGGACCGAATACTCGACCGCTCATGCCAGATACACGGCACCTCCGAAAAACCAGCCGATCACACCAACAGGGATTGTTGGGTGTTCAAGCAGGCAGGCAAGTTAAATGCCGAAAGCAGAGACAAGGGGCTGCATAGCGATGACGAGGAGGAGCCCTGGCCGCCGAACAACAGTGGACAGAAAGGTTTTCCTCCACAAGTGCGGACGGTGATCATGATATACGCAACCCACGTCCCCAAGAGGGAGCGGAAGCGTGTGCTAAGGGACGTATACGCGATGGAGCCAGTCGCCCCAAAGTTCAACCCATGGTCTTCCTGCCCGATCACTTTTGATCGAAGGGACCACCCCACTAGCATCCATCATGGCGGATTCGCCGCATTGGTTCTAGACCCAATTATTGACGGATTTCACCTCACTAGAGTCCTTATGGACGGCGGCAGCAGCCTGAACCTGCTTTATCAGGATACAGTGCGGAAAATGGGCATTGATCCCTCGAGGATTAAACCCACCAGAACGACCTTTAAAGGCGTCAGACCAGGTGTAGAAGCCAACTGTACAGGCTCAGTTACACTTGAAGTGGTCTTCGGATCTCCGGATAATTTCCGAAGCGAGGAGTTAATCTTCGACATAGTCCCGTTCTGCAGTGGCTACCACGCACTGCTCGGGCGAACCGCATTTGCCAAGATCAATGCGGTGCCGCACTATGCATACCTCAAGCTCAAGATGCCAGGCCCTCGAGGCGTCATCACAGTCAATGGAAACACCGAACGCTCTCTCCGAACGGAGGAGCATACGGCTGCTATCGCAGCGGAAGTACAAAGCAGCCTCTCAAGGCAATTCTCTAGTCCGGCCATTAAACGTCTGGACACCATCAAGCGCGCCCGGAGTAACCTACACCAAGACCGCCCGGCATGTTTAGAGCAACCGTAGCAATGCGGCCCAACCCCAGCCCTCGTGAACTTGCAAAACCAGTGCTGCGCGTACATAACTATGCTCTGGAAATACCATGGGCACAGGGGGAGGGGCACCATCACGGCACGCCCGAAACGCGGCTTAAACCGCACTAGGGGTTGCCGATTTCTTAATTTTCTCTTATTTTCAGGACTCCATTCTTCGGAAGGCTTGTCCGGCAGTACAATTGTCACACAAACGATACAACCAGGGAAGCAGAAAGCTATGCCGCCCTACGGAACTCTATGGTGGTCTCTATAACGAGCAGTATACCTGTTTCGCATAACATTCCGCAGCTCGCCCCTGGAAAGGAAATATTTGATAGTCCCATCTTTTGCTTATCGCACTATTTGTATCGTCCTGCTTTGATCGCAACCTTTTTAAATAAACAATGCATAGCTTTCGTCTATTATTGCATTACTCTTTTTTACGAATATATGTTCATTAATGACATATTGCACCCGTACACTTTGGTACGGCCAATACACCAGGGGCTTAAGTACCCCACAATACGATGTGAGAAGTCCGAACACTTTCACAAGTGCGGCACCCCGAACTTATAGCATTATATGCATCGGCTCTGAATCATGTCTTGGGTCAATAGTTGGGTTTGCCCGGCTCCTATATTTTGGTACCTTACATTCCGTTATATCGGCTAAGGTATCACTAGGAGAACTACTGCGATTGTGCCCCAGTTGAGCTGGGCTAAGCACCTTAGTAGAGAAAGCTAAAACTGACCGTCATGATGAGGCGAGAGCTGGTCGCTGTTCGAGAGGTTTTCGAGTCCCTAAAGACTTATGCCGCTTAGAGCGAGGAGTCGGCTTTGTCCGGCCTAGGCGTGGATAGCGCCCCGAACTCGGTCTTCCGGACACTAGGGGCTTCGCCGAAATTTAAAATTATAGAATTCTATGGCTAAGTGAGAGTGTTCAAGCATTATAGTCCGATTGCCTTGTTCGTTGTGTTGAGCGCCTCCCTCGAAGGACCCAAGAATGGGAAAAAGAGCGCTCATGTTTATCCCGAACACCCCAGCACTCGTGCCATGGGGGCAGAAGCCGATGACTCGCCATCTCTCAAATTTGATAAACGGCCGCACAGAAGGTAATATTTTAAATTCAAAAAGCATTGCTTAGCGCACATGAACAAGTTTTCAGCGCACAGGACAAAACAAGCGAGTTTACTGAAAAATTACATCCATGGAACATTCATCCGCCACAAGGCGGGCACCCTTCAGAACGCCCTCATAATACATCTCGGGCTTGCGATGCTCCTTTCCCGGCAGTGGCCCGTCCTTCACAAGCTTCTCAGCATCCAGCTTGCCCCAGTGCACCTTCGCACGGGCAAGCGCCCTACGGGCACCCTCGATGCATACAGAGCGCTTGATGACTTCAAGCCTTGGACAGGCCTCCACCAGCCGCCTCACCAGCCCGAAGTAGCTCCCAGGCATGGCCTCTCCAGGCCACAGCCAGACTATGAGGCCCTTCATGGCCTGTTCAGCCACCTTATGGAGCTCGACTAGCTATTTCAGCTGGTCGCTTAAGGGCACCGGATGTTCAGCCTCAGCATACTGAGACCAAAACACCTTCTCCACCGAGCTTCCCTCCTCGGCTCAGTAGAAGGCGGCGGCATCCGACATGCTACGGGGCAAGTTTGTGAATGCTCCTGGAGAGCTTCGGATTTGGGTAAGTAACAAGTAATTCACTTTTACGTGCTTACTTTGCATAAAGAATGCCTTACCCGCCGCTATCTTTTTTATTGCCTCAACCTCCTAGAGGGCCTTCTGGGCTTCGGCCTTGGCAGACTTGGCATCTTCAATGGCCGCCGCGAGCTCAGACTCTCGTGTCTTCGAGTCAAGCTCCAAGCTCTCATGTTTTTTCATGAGAGCCTGGAGCTCTTGCCGCACCTCGCCAACCTGTGTCTCATGCTTCTCCCGCTCGGTGCGCTCCGTGGCCGCCCTCTTTTCGGCCTCGGACAGCCCTTGCTTAAGGGTCGCCACCTCAGTTGTGGCCCCTACAATAGCCGCGTTAATCCTGTCACTTTTTGCAATTGCACCTTTCACATATTTCAATAAGGTATTTCTTACCTTCCTTCACCTCGAGCTGCTGCTTGGCTAGGCCGAGCTCTTGCTCGGACTGCTCGAGGTTCTGCTTCAGCGTATCCACCTCCACCGTCAGTACGATGGAGGCCAGCAGCGAAGCCTGCATACGCATATTGACTTGATTATGTTAGACTCATGCGAATGTTATTAGATCCTCTATTCGGCTTTTCTTTCCGAACGCCGAACAGAGCATCAGGGGCTACTGTCTATGTGGTAATATTTTTACATATTCTTTACTTACCTCAAAGCCCGTTAGAAGGCTGGCACAGGCTTCAGTCAGTCCGCTCTTGGCGTAATGAACCTTCTGAATCACCGCACTCATAATAGTGCGGTGCTCCTCGTCGATGGAGGCGCCGTTAAGCGTTTCCAGCAAATTGTCTGGTGCCTCCGGTTGGACAGAGGTCACCGGCTCGGTAGGCTTGCCCCTCTTGGAAGGAGGCTGCCTACCCGAGTCCGGAACCATTGAAGGTTCCGGCGCGGTGTCTGGCTCAAGGCCGGACATGGAGCCCTTGGGGGTTCTATCCCCTTTACGCCTGGAGTCCGGGAGGTTGCCTTGCGGCGCCTCCAGGACCACCTCCTCCTGGCTTGGAACCTGTTGGGACGCCACCTCAGCGCCGTCCGTAGGGTGGGGGGAGGAAGCCGTCGGAAGCGAATTCACATCTGACGAATCCAGGGAGCCGCTCGACGACTCGTCGAGCCCGGCCTTGGGCGGACTGCACAATCATGTTCGACGTAAGGAAAAGCTGTGCAATGGGGGAATACTATGAATCACTCTGGTATCCGAATACTTACGATCTCGCTAGGGGCTTGGCCCTATGCGGCCACTCCTCTTCGCCATCGTCGGCGTTGGTGGAGTAGTCCGGAGGAGGGGTCTTCCCCCTCTTGGACCCTTCGTCCTCCCCAGTTGGGGCGGCCTTCCTTTTCTTCCCTCCCCCCGCTGGAGGGGGAGAGGTCTCTTCTTCCTCCTCCTCGTCTTCATGGGAGGAGTGCGCCTTGGAGTCGTTGGATGATGAATCCGACACCTCCTGGCGCCGGGCACTCTTTCGAGTCCCTGTGGCCTTCTTCTTGGCCTTCTTCTCCGACACCACGTAGGGTGCCGGAACCAGCAGCTTCGCCAAGCGAGCGTCCGCTGGGCCTTCAGGCAAAGGAGCCGGACAGTTGATCTGTCCGGATGTCTCCTGCCAATCCTGTCAAAGGTAAGGGAGCTTAGATCCTGCATGGAGTCAAACTATGAAAAACTAATACCCTGTAAAAGGTAAAAACAGCTTACCGCACTAGCATGACGCTGCATGCTGAATCCGCGATCCTCGATAGTGGATGCGGGGGCCTCGGCGCCCTTGGAAAGCACCTTCCAGGCATCTTCGTACATCGTGTCGAAGAGCCTGCTCAGAGTTCGGTGCTGCGCCGGGTCGAACTCCCACAGGTTGAAAGCCCGTTGTTGACACGGGAGGATCCGGTGGATGAGCATAACCTGGACTACGTTGACAAGTTTGAGCTTCTTGTCCACTAGGGTTTGGACGCATGTTTGGAGTCCGGTCAGCTCTCCTTTTTTACCCGACGACAGGCCCGTCTCTTTCCAGGAGGTGAGCTGCGTAGGGGGTCCGGATCGGAACTCGAGGGCTGCGACCCATTCAGGGTCGCACGGCTCGGTGATGTAAAACCACCCCGATTGCCACCCCTTTAGGGTCTCCACGAAGGAGCCCTCGAGCCATAGGACGTTGGGCATCTTGCCCACCATGGCGCTTCCGCACTCCGCCTGGGTGCCGCGCACCACCTTCGGCTTGACATTGAAAGTCTTGAGCCATAGGCCGAAATGGGGGCGGATGCAGAGGAAAGCCTCGCACACGACGGTAAACGCCAAGATGTTGAGGACAAAGTTCGGGGCCAGATCGCGGAAATCCAGGCCATAGTAGAACATGAGCCCCCGGACAAATGAGTGGAGAGGGAATCCCAGTCCGCGGAGGAAATGGGGGAGGAACACCACCCTCTCATGGGGCCTAGGGGTGGGGATGAGCTGCCCCTCTTCGGGAAGCCGGTGCGCAATGTCGTTGGACAAGTATTTGGCCTTCCTCAGTCTTTTGAAGTGTCCCTCCATGACGGAGGAGACCATACACTTGCCTCCCGCTCCGGACATGGCTGGAGAAGGTTGAGGTGGGGTGTGCGGACTTTGGCGCTGGAGCTCGAGTGCGTGGAAATGGATAGGCAAACGAGGAAGAAGGCGTGGGTGAAAAGGTGGATCCTTATCCCCTTATATGGGCGGACACGACTATGCGCCCCCACCAGCCTGGTAAAACTCGCTTATCTCCCAAGCACCGTAATCAATGGCGCGGTTGGGTTACCCACGCCCGTATTGATGAGAATCCCGGAATAAGGGGACACAATCTCTGCTTTGACAAGACGTGCCAAGGAAACCGCCTCGCTAAACGCGCTGAGGTGGGACAGTAAAACGATTCGAATAAAGACTTGGCCGTGTTGTGATGTCACACTACGGAATACGTCAGCAGATTAGATTTGTGTAAATATTATTCTCTCTATGGCAATATGTGGAAACTTATTTTGCAGAGCCGGACACTACCTTTGTGTTCAAAATCTTCTATGAAGTACTTGGAGGAGGAACCCGCCTTGCAATGCCGAAGACAATCTGCGTGCCGGACTCGTCGTCATTGAAGCCTGGTTCAGGGGCTACTGAGGGAGTCCTGGATTAGGGGGTGTCCGGATGGCCGGACTATACCTTTGGCCGGACTCCTGGACTATGAAGATACAAGATTGAAGACTTCGTCCCGTGTCCTGAAGGGACTTTCCTTGGCGTGGAAGGTAAGCTTGGAGATACGGATATGTAGATCTCCTACCATTGTAACCAACTCTATGTAACCCTAGCCCTCTCCGATGTCTATATAAACTGGAGGGTTTTAGTCCGTACAACGAACAACAATCATACCATAGGCTACCTTCTAGGGTTTAGACTCTCTGATCTCGTGGTAGATCTACTCTTGTACTACCCATATCATCAATATCAATCAAGCAGGATGTAGGGTTTTACCTCCATCAAGAGGGCCCGAACCTGGGTAAAACATCATGTCCCCTGCCTCCTGTTACCATCCGGCCTAGACGCACAGTTCGGGAGCTCCTACCCGAGATCCGCCGGTTTTGACACCGACACTTGTACTCACTTTGCCTTAGTGATCATGCGAAGACCCCATAGAGCAGGACTAGGGGTGTTATCTCCTAGGAGAGCCCCAAACCTGGGTAAAGTACGCCGACGTTCTTCTTTACGCCTAATCCCGCTTCCGAGCACTGGTGACGTTCTACTCGCTCCCACTATGATAAGCCATCGTTTGGCATATGTCACACCCAACCCCCGACAATTGGTTTGATGATCAAACCCTCATAAATGATACCAGGGGCTTCCCGCGTGTAATTAGGGCCAGCCCGACTCAACTTGGCTTGTCTTGAATTTTGATAGTTCATTGACAATAACCAATTCTTCTTTTTGGCACGGCAACTTTCACCTAAGTTCTTTCCTTTTGCAGATGACAATCGTGCTACACCCGTTCAAGACACGGCACAACAGAGACACATGCGCAGACGTGCAGCAGGGACCCGCCCAAAGGTTTCTTTTTTGATTAAGACCCTGCTAAAATTTTTTTACTGTCTCTTGTTGCTCACATCCTCCGGATACTCCACACGACCGAGAAGGATGCTGACGTTATAGGCATGTGGCCACGTCAGGATTTTGCACGTACCTGGACACATGGGATTTCTTATTAAGGGCATTGTTTAGCCCGGAATATGTTACAAAGACCGAACACCTTAGGGAGTGTTCGGCGTCGCGAGTTTGGCCCTATATGCATCAGCTCCGAATCATGTCTTTGGTCACATGTTGGGTTTGCCCGGCTCCCACGTTTTGGTACCTTAAGTTCCGTTATATCGGCTAAGGTAGCACTGGGTGAACTACTGCTATTGTGCCCTGCTTCATCTGGACGAGCACCTCAGTAGAGAAAGCCGAAAACTGACTGTCATGATATAGCGAGAGACTGGTCAACCACTTGATGACTCATCGGAATCTTCGGGATTCCTCCGCATTAACGAAGGGCCGTTTCCCGGTCATGTATGTACCCTCCCCGTATTCGGACGAGCGCAGAAGTACCAGGGGCTATATAGTAGCCCCACCATCAAACTCCTATGGCTAAGTGAAAGTGTTAAAGCAATATAGTCTGATTGCCTCGTTCGCTGTGTTATCACCTCCTTAACGGACCAAGACGTTGGATCAAGTGTGGATATGCATTTTCTGCGAACACCCCCACATTATATGCGTGGGGGCGGAAGCCGACGACTGCAAACTTTTAGGTTATATACATATATACATAAACGACCACATAGGAGGCATCATAGTACTTTCAGGCAAAAGTATAAATACAACCTTGATAATTCAGTAGAACATTGTTTTTACAATGGGAATACATGTCACTAGAACATAATATTCTTCGAGCACTGAGCCTCTATCGAATGAGTGCCTTCAAGAACTTATTCAAAGTAGTGCTCGGCGGCCACTCGGCCTACGGTCGAACCCTATGTTGCAACAGTGGTGGCCTCCATATCCGCCCAGTATGTCTTGACACGGGCAAGGGCCATCCGCGCACCCTCTATGCACGCCGATCTCTTTACAACATCGATTCGTGGCACAACACCAAGGAATTGTTGCACTAAGCTAAAGTAGCTATTCGGCCTTGGCCCTCCCGGCCACAGGTGATCCACAACGGACCTCATGGCAAGTCTGGACAACCTATGGAGCTCGGCCCACTCGGCCAATCGCTCATTCAACAGCAGCGGACGGACTGGAGCATGAAACTGTGACCAGAACAGCTTTTTCACTTCGGGACCTTTCTGATCCTTGAAGTACTCGGCCGCATCAGCAGCACTTGTAGCCAAATCCATGTAGGCGTCCACAGAACTCCATAGCCGGTCTAGAGGAGCATACTTTGGATCTTCGAACTTAGTCCGCAACAAGAAGGGCTTCCCAGACATGATATCTGCAGCTTGATTCAGCTCCTCCTTTGTCGCTCTAATTTTGGAGCAGGCTTCCTTGGCAGCCACCAGGGCCTTCTCCAGGTCCGTCGCCTTCGCCCGGTTTTCTTCTTCAAGAAGCTGGTAACGGTCAGCGGCATCTTTTAACTCTACAGCCATCTTGGCTATTTTTTCCTTGCTCTCGCAATGCGTGGCCTGTTCGGCCCTTAACTCCTCGGCCGCCTTTAGATCGGCCGCATGGCTACTCCTTGCTTGCTCTTTGGCTCGGGCAAGCTCCGCCCGAAGGGTCTCCACGGTGGCAACTCCATCTGCAGTCACAACATATTAAAGATACTGGCATCATGTTACTCTTATTATGTGATGATCACCAGAGAAATCACTCACCCTGTGCCTCGTCAAGCCGCTTGTTGACAAGCACGATGTCGGCATCTGCCGCATCAAGTTGCCGCTTTAGCTCGGCAAACCCATCAGTCCAGCTAGCCACCGGAGCTTCAACCACCTGCACATAAAGGCGGTCTGGTTATTACCTGGGACTATGATCCTCTGTTTGCCGCCGTTTTCGACGACAACCAGAGTCTCAGGGGCTACTATCTGCATAGGGCATACCTAACGTATGCGGTACTGTTAAAAACATACATTATTTCACGTACCTCAAAGCCTTTCAGCAGACTCATAAAAGCTTCATGCAAACCACTTTCAGTGGATGAAATCCTTTCAATTACGGTACCCATTAGCGTACGATGCGCTTCCGAGATGGCCGCTTGCCCCAGAAGATCCTTCAGCGCGTCCGACCGCACACTGTACGGACCCTTGCTGTCGCTCTCCTTAGGAGCCGAATACTGGGGATTTCGGGTAGCCAAAGGGTTATCCTCTGGCCTTAGTGGATCCGGAGATACCCTCCGCGATGACACTTCAAGGTCGCCCGCTTCATGAGGCGGGGTGTCCGAGGGAGGCGTTTTGCTCTCCATCATCTCCAGAAGAAGATCCCCCAAAGATGAACTCTGTCGAGAAGGGCTACGATTCAGACTACAATTTATAAGCATCGGTTATTGTCTTCGAAAGTAAGGTAGGATGTTTCCACTATTAAGTACTTTTCGATTACTTACAGCTCGGTAGAGGGCTGATCCCCGCACGGACATTGTGCGGCAAGAATACCCTCCGAGGCAGGACCCTCTGATGAAGATTTCTTCTCCCGTTTGGAAACCTTAGTTTCTAGATCTTCAGAGGTAGTCCTCTTCCTTCCCCGTGGAGAGAGAATGTCAGATTCTTCCCTTTGATTGTCCTCCCTCGCGAAGGTGTTCAGTCCCCCGGTTGGAATAAGTAGCGAGTGAGGCCCGCTTTCGCCCTCTTTGTTCCCCCATCACCTTCCTTTGAGGGCACTGGATAAGGCGCCGACTCGAGCATCTTGTCTAGTACTGGGTTGTCCAAGCCCTCTGGAAGGGGGCCGAACACCTGATCATCATCGCCTTTGTTATCCAGTCCTGGTCAAAAAGCGGCTCTTTATAATGATGCCATGATAAATAAAAGGACAATAGGTTCGGCATGGGATTACTTACTTGGGCAGCGGGGCGGTTGCAGCTCAGACCCACGTCCTCGGTGGTGTCCGGACACTCTATTTGGGGTCTGAAGAATGATTTGTACATCTCTTCGGGCGTTATGCCGAGGAAATGCTGAATAGCTCGCGGTCCTTCCGGGTTGAATTCCCACACGCGGAGGGGCCGGCGTTTGCAAGGCTGGATTTGACGAACTAGCATAACTTGCATTACCATAACCAGACTGAAATCTCTCTCAAAGAGATCTCGGATGCGGCTCTGCAGTATTTGCACGTGCTTTGCTGGACCCCAGCTCAGCCCCCTGCTGATCCATGACATCAGTTGTGGTGGGGGCCCGAGCGAAAGGTGGGGGCAGCTACCCACTTGGCACTTCGGGGAGCTGTGACGTAAAACCACCCCCGCTGCCACAATCCGGACACCTCTGGAAAGGAACCCTCTGGCCATGGAGCGTCAGCAATTTTTCTTATTAAAGCACCTCCGCACGCTGCGTGCTGCCCATCGATCATCTTTGGCTTCACATCGAAGGTCTTGAGCCACATGACGAAGTGAGGGGTAATGCGGAGGAAGGCCTCACATACGACAATAAATGATGAGATGTGAAGAAGGGAATCCGGGGCCAGATCGTGAAAATCCAGCCCGTAATAGAACATAAGACCCCTAACAAAGGGATCCAGTGCGAGGGCTAGTCCTCGGAGGAAGTGGGAGATGAACACAACACTCTCGTTGGTTCGGGCGGTCAGCCTATGCGAAATTTCAGCGATCAGATATCTGGCCTCTCTCAACTTCTTGATGTCCTCCTCTCTGATGGAGGAAGGCATCCACCGACCTTGAAGGTTGGATCCGGACATAGTTGAAGGTCTGAAGCACCTGACCTGAGCTTTGGGTGTTAGAACTCGAGGCGGGGAAGGATTCGATTGAGCATGGGAGGGAAAAAAGAAAAAGCATTGTCCCCTTTATAAAGAGGGTGAATATCAGGCGTCCTCCTCGTGGCTGTTTGGGACTTGCCTGAAATCTAGGAGTCATACCAACAGGCACGGTTGGGTTACCGATGTTTGTATTGATGAGGATCCCGTGATAAGGGGGACATGATCTCTGCTTTGACAAGACGTGTCAAGAAAACCGCCTCGCGTTATGTGCGGAGCTGGTTGAGAAAAACGGTTCGAATAAATAACCGAGCCATGGCATGATATCATGCTGTCAAAATGTGTCAGCAGATTAAATTCATGGAAATATTATTATCTCTACGGTGGTATGTGGAACTTATTTTGCAGGGCCGGACACTTTCCTTGTATTCAAACTCTTCCATGGTGTATTCGGAGGAGGAACCCGCCTTGCAATGCCGAAGACAACACTGCGCGCCGGACTAATCGTCATTGAAGTCTGGTTTAGGGGCTACTGAGGGAGTCCTGGATTAGGGGGTCTCCGGACAGTCGGACTATATCCTTTGGCCGGACTGTTGGACTATGAAGATACGAGATTGAAGACTTCGTCCCGTGTCCGGATGGGACTCTACTTGGCGTGGAAGGCAAGCTAGGCAATACGGATATGTATATCTCCTCCTTTGTAACCGACCTTGTGTAACCCTAGCCCCCTCCGGTGTCTATATAAACCGGAGGGTTTTAGTCCATAGGACAACAGACAATCATACCATAGGCTAGCTTCTAGGGTTTAGCCTCTTTGTTCTCGTGGTAGATCAACTCTTGTAATACTCATATCATCAAGAACAATCAAGCAGGATGTAGGGTATTACCTCCATCAAGAGGGCCCGAACCTGGGTAAACATTATGTCCCCTGCCTCCTGTTACCATCCGCCTTAGACACACAGTTCGGGATCCCCTACCTGAGATCCGCCGGTTTTTACACCGACACCCACAGCAGCCACGTAAAACATGCAACAACAATTAGAGGATGTCTGACTTGTTTTTGCAGGGTATGCTATGCGATGTGATATGACCAAAAGGATGTGATGAATGATATATGTGATGTATGAGATTGATCATGTTCTTGTAATAGGAATCACGACTTGCATGTCGATGAGTATGACAACCGGCAGGAGCCATAGGAGTTGTCTTAATTTATTGTATGACCTGCGTGTCAATGAAAACGCCATGTAATTACTTTACTTTATCGCTAACCGTTAGCCATAGTAGTAGAAGTAATAGTTGGTGAGACAACTTTATGAAGACACGATGATGGAGATCATGATGATGGAGACCATGGTGTCATGCCGGTGACGAAGGTGATCATGTCGCGCCTCGAAGATGGAGATCAAAAGGCACAAGATGATATTGGCCATATCATGCCACTTTATGATTTGCATGTGATGTTCGTCATGTTTACATCTTATTTGCTTAGAACGACGGTAGCATAAATAAGATGATCCCTCACTAAAATTTCAAGAAAAGTGTTCCCCCTAACTGTGCACTGTTGCGAAGGTTCATTGTTCCGAAGCACCACGTGATGATCGGGTGTGATAGATTCTAACGTTCGCATACAACGGGTGTAAGCCAGATTTACACATGCAAAACACTTAGGTTGACTTGACGAGCCTAGCATATACAGACATGGCCTTGGAACATGAGAGGCCGAAAGGTCGAACATGAGTCGTATAGTAGATATGATCAACATGGAGATGTTCACTGTTGATGACTATTCCGTCTCACATGATGATCGGACATGGCCTAGTCGATTCGGATCATGTATCACTTGGATGACTAGAGGGATGTCTATCTGAGTGAGAGTTCATTAAATAATTTGATTAGATGAACTTAATTATCATGAACTTAGTCTAAAATGTCTTTACAATATGTCTTGTAGATCAAATGGCCCACGCTAATGTTGCCCTCAACTTCAACGTGTTCCTAGAGAAAACCAAGCTGAAAGACGATGGTAGCAACTATACGGATTGGGTCCGTAACTTGAGGATCATCCTTGTAGCTGCCAAGAAAGCATATGTCCTTGAAGCACCGCTAGGTGACGCACCCATTTTCCCAGCAACTCAAGACATTATGAACGCCTGGTAGTCACGTAGTGATGATTACTCCCTGGTTCAGTGTGGCATGCTTTACAGCTTAGAACCGGGGCTCCAAAAGCATTTTGAGCAGCACGAAGCATATGAGATGTTCCAAGTGCTGAAAATGGTTTTCCAAGCTCATGCCCGGGTCGAGAGATATGAAGTCTCTGACAAGTTCTACAGTTGTAAGATGGAGGAAAACAGTTCTGTCAGCGAGCATATACTCAAAATGTCTGGGTTGCACAACCGCTTATCTCAGCTGGGAGTTAATCTTCCAGATGACTTGATCATTGACAGGATCCTCCAGTCGCTTACACCTAGGTACAAGAGCTTCGTGATGAACTACAATATCCAAGGGATGCAGAAGTCCATTCCTGAGTTATATTCAATGCTGAAATCAGTGGAGGTGGAAATCAAAAAGGAACATCAAGTGTTGATGGTGAATAAAACCACTAGTTTCAAGAAAGGCAAGGGTAAGAAGAACTTCAAGAAGGACGGCAAGGAAGTTGCCGTGCCCGGTACATCAGTTGCCGGGAAGAAGCCAAAGAATGGACCCAAGCCCGAGACTCAGTGCTTTTATTGTAAGGGAAATGGTCACTAGAAGCGGAACTGCCCCAAGTACTTAGCGGATAAGAAGGCCGTCAACGCCAAAGGTATATGTGATATACATGTTATTGATGTGTACCTTACCAGCGCTCGTAGTAGCTCCGGGGTATTTGATACCAGTGCAGTTGCTCATATTTGTAACTCAAAACAGGAGCTACGGAATAAGCGGAGACTGGCGAAGGACAAGGTGACGATGCGCGTCAGGAATGGTTCCAAGGTCGATGTGATCACCGTCGGCATGCTCCCTCTACATCTACCTACGGGATTAGTTTTAAACCTCAATAATTGTTATTTAGTACCAGCTTTGAGCATGAACATTGTATCTGGATCTCGTTTAATGCGAGATGGCTACTCATTTAAATCCGAGAATAATGGTTGTTCTATTTATATGAGAGATATGTTTTATGGTCATGCCCTGCTGGTCAATGGTTTATTTTTGTTTAATATCGAACTTGATGTTACACATATTCATAGTGTGAATGCCAAAAGATGTAAGGTTGATAATGGTAGTCCCACATACTTGTGGCACTACCACCTTGGTCACATTGGTGTCAAACCCATGAAGAAACTCCATGCAGATGGACTTTTGGAGTCTCTTGATTATGAATCATTTGAAACGTGTGAACCATGCCTCATGGGAAAAATGACCAAGACTCCGTTCTCCGGAACAATGGAGCGAGCAACCAACTTATTGGAAATCATACATACTGATGTGTGTAGTCCAATGAGCATTGAGGCTCGCAGTGGCTATCGTTATGTTCTCACCCTCACAGATGACTTAAGTAGATATGGGTATGTCTACTTAATGAAACACAAGTCTGAGACCTTTGGAAAGTTCAAGGAATTTCAGAGTGAGGTAGAGAATCAACGTGATAGGAAAATAAAGTTCTTACGATCAGATTGTGGAGGAGAATACTTGAGTCATGAGTTTGGCATGTACTTAAGGAAATGTGGAATTGTCTCACAACTCACGCCGCCTGGAACACCTCAGCGAAATGGTGTGTCCGAACATTATAATCGCACTCTATTGCATATGGTGCGATCTATGATGTCTCTTACCTATCTACCGCTGTCATTTTGGGGTTATGCTTTAGAGACTACCGCATTCACTTTAAATAGGGCTCCATCGAAATCCGTTGAGACAACACCATATGAATTATGGTTTGGAAAGAAACCTAAGCTGTCGTTTCTGAAAGTTTGGGGATGCGATGCTTATGTCAAGAAACTTCAACCTGAAAAGTTCGAACCCAAGTCGGAAAAATGCGTCTTCATAGGATACCCTAAGGAAACTATTGGGTATATCTTCTACCTCAGATCCGAAGGCAAGATCTTTGCTGCCAAGAATGGATCCTTTCTAGAGAAAGAGTTTCTCTCGAAAGGAGTAAGTGGGAGGAAAGTAGAACTTGATGAGGTACTGCCTCTTGAAACGGAAAGTAGCGCAACTCAGGAAGATGTTTCTGTGGTGCCTGCACCGACTAGAGAGGAAGTTAATGATGATGATCATGAAACTTCAGATCAAGTTGCTACTAAACTTCATAGGTCCACGAGGACACATTCCGCACCAGAGTGGTACGGCAACCCTGTCCTGGAAATCATGTTGTTAGACAACGGTGAACCTTCGAACTATGAAGAAGCGATGGCGGGCCCGGACTCCAACAAATGGCTTGAAGCCATGAAATCCGAGATAGGATCCATGTATGAAAACGAAGTATGGACTTTGACAGACTTGCCCGATGATCGACAAGCCATAGAGAATAAATGGATCTTTAAGAAGAAGACTAACGCGGATGGTAACATGACCATCTATAAGGCTCGGCTTGTCGCTAAGGGTTATCAACAAGTTCAAGGGGTTGACTACAATGAGACCTTCTCACCCGTAGCGAAGCTGAAGTCCGTCCGAATCATGTTTGCAATTGCCGCATTCTATGATTATGAGATGTGGCAAATGGACGTCAAAACGACATTCCTTAATGGTTTCCTTAAGGAAGAATTGTATATGATGCAGCCGGAAGGTTTTGTCGATCCTAAGAATGCTGACAAGGTATGCAAGCTCCAGTGCTCAATCTATGGGCTGGTGCAAGCATGTCGGAGTTGGAACATTCGCTTTGATAAGATGATCAAAGCGTTTGGGTTTACACAGACTTATGGAGAAGCCTGCATTTACAAGAAAGTGAGTGGGAGCTCTGTAGCATTTCTCATATTATATGTGGATGACATACTATTGATGGGAAATGATATAGAACTTTTGGAAAGCATAAAGGCCTACTTGAATAAGTGTTTTGCAATGAAGGACCTTGGAGAAGCTGCTTACATATTAGGCATCAAGATCTATAGAGATAGATCGAGACGCCTCATTGGTCTTTCACAAAGCACGTACCTTGACAAGATATTGAAGAAGTTCAATATGGATCAGTCCAAGAAGGGATTCTTGCCTGTATTGCAAGGTATGAAATTGAGCACGGCTCAATGCCCGACCTCGGCAAAAGATAGAGAAAAGATGAGTGGCATCCCCTATGCCTCAGCCATAGGGTCTATTATGTATGCCATGTTGTGTACCAGACCTGATGTGAACCTTGCCGTAAGTTTGGTAGGGAGGTACCAAAGTAATCCCAGCATGGAACACTGGACAACGGTCAAGAATATCCTAAAGTACCTAAAAAGGACTAAGGATATGTTTCTCGTTTATGGAGGTGACGAAGAGCTCATCGTAAAGGGTTACGTCGATGCTAGCTTCGACACAGATCTAGATGACTCCAAGTCACAAACCGAATACATGTACATTTTGAATGGTGGGGCAGTCAGCTGGTGCGGTTGCAAGCAAAGCATCATGGTGGGATCTACATGTGAAGCAGAGTACACAGCAACCTCGGAGGCAGCACAGGAAGCAGTCTGGATGAAGGAGTTCATCACCGACCTAGGAGTTATTCCCAATGCGTCGGGCTCGATGACTCTCTTCTGTGACAACACTAGAGCTATTGCCCTTGCCAAGGAGCCCAAATTTCACAAGAAGACCAGGCATATCAAGCGTCGCTTCAACTCCATTCATGAATATATTCAGGATGGAGACATAGATATTTGTAAAGTGCAAACGGATCTGAATGTCGCAGATCCGTTGACTAAACTTCTTCCGCGAGCAAAACATGATCAACCACAGAACTCTATGGGTGTTTGATTCATCACAATGTAACTAGATTATTGACTCTAGTGCAAGTGGGAGACTGTTGGAAATATGCCCTAGAGGCAATAATAAGTGGTTATTATTATATTTCCGTGTTCATGATAATTGTCTATTGTTCATGCTATAATTGTATTAACCGGAAACCGTAATACATGTGTGAATACATAGATCGTAATATGTCCCTAGTAAGCCTCTAGTTGACTAGCTCATTGATCAATAGATGGCCATGGTTTCCTGACCATGGACATTGGATGTCATTGATAACGGGATCACATCATTGGGAGAATGATGTGATGGACAAGACCCAATCCTAAGCGTAGCACAAGATCATGTAGTTCGTTTGCTAAAGCTTTTCTAATGTCAAGTATCATTTCCTTAGACCATCAGATTGTGCAACTCCCGGATACCGTAGGAATTCTTTGGGTGTACCAAACGTCACAACGTAACTGGGTGGCTATAAAGGTGCACTACAGGTATCTCCGAAAGTATCTGTTGGGTTTGCATGAATCAAGACTAGGATTTGTCACTCCGTATGACGGAGAGGTATCTCTGGGCCCACTCGGTAATGCATCATCATAACAAGCTCAATGTGGATCATGCATTACGGAACGAGTAAAGAGACTTGCCGGTAACGAGATTGAATGAGGTATGGGGATACCGATGATCGAATCTCGGGCAAGTAACATACCAATTTACAAAGGGAATTGTATACAAGACTGGTTGAATCCCCGACATCGTGGTTCATCCGATGAGATCATCATGGAACATGTGGGAGCCAACATGGGTATCCAGATCCCGCTATTGGTTATTGGCTGGAGAGATGTCTCGGTCATGTCTGCATGGTTCCCGAACCCATAGGGTCTACACACTTAAGGTTCGGTGATGCTAGAGTTGTTATGGGAAATAGTATGTGGTTACCGAAGGTTGTTCGGAGTCCTGGATGAGATCCCGGATGTAACGAGGAGTTTTGGAATGGTCCGGAGATGAAGATTTATATATGGGAAGTCCTTATTCGGTCGCCGGAAGTGTTTGGGGGTTTACCGATATTGTACCAGGACCACCGAAGGGGTTCCGGGGGTCCACTGGGAGGGTCCACCTGCCCCGGAGGGCCCTATGGCCTGAATATTGAGGGGAACCTGCCCCTAGGTGGGCTGGGTGCCAACTCCCCCCTAGGGCCCATGCGCCTAGGGTTGGGGGAAACCCTAGAGGGGGCGCCCCACCTAGCTTGGGGGGCAAGCCTCCCCCTTGGCCCCCGCCCCCCTCTCTAGATGCATCTAAGGGGTGCCGGCCCCCTCTCCCTTGCCCCTATATATAGTGGAGGGTGGGCGAGGGAAGCCATACCCTTCCCCGGGTGCAGTACTCCCCCTCTCCAACACCTCCCCCTCCTCCGTAGCGCTTGGCGAAGCTCTGCCAGAGAACCACGAGCTCCATCACCACCACACCGTCATGTTGTCGGAGTTCTCCCTCAACTTCTTCTCTCCCCTTGGTGGATCAAGAAGGAGGAGACGTCCCAGGGCTGTTCGTGTGTTCAACGCAGAGGCGCCGTTGTTCGGCACTTAGATCGGAATTGACCGCGATCTGAACCGCTGCGTGTAGGACTCCACCAACCGCCTTCTTGCATCGCTTCTGCTTAACGATCTTCAAGGGTATGAAGATGTACTCCCTCTCTCTCACTGCTAGCATCTCCTAGATTAATCTTGGTGACATGTAGGAAATTTTTCGAATAGTGTTATGTTCCCCGACATCGGCGACAAACATCAGGTTTCCTACAAGAATGGAGAGCCTCATGAGAGACGAACCATAAAAAAGTGAGTGATCACCACAAACCGAATACCATAGAGAGGACCAACAAGGACATAGTCCTTTTAGCCACCAAATCCGTGTTGAGGAAAAAGTGTGTGAACCCATCGGTGCATCCCTTTAAGGACACCTTTTGAACTAATGACTCGTATTCTTTTTCTAGCTCCTTGTCCATTGTCCTGTAGGAAATCATGGACGTTTATCCTTTGAAAACGCCAACAATTCCTCCTCCACAACGGATGGACTACATCTTCGAAACTCACGTGGAACCATTTGCACTTTGGTATGTTCCGAAACATTTGAACTCTTGTACCAACACCTTTCTACTTATTGCTAAGCATGATAAATGGAAAAATCCTTTCCACAACAAATTTTCTATTTATGAGTGGACTTTCACACATTTTGAATTGCATCAAGTACCACTATAAAAAAAGACACATCTGTGACATTTTGGGCCGAACAAAAAAAATTTATGTCATACTGTCGGTGTACTAGAATAGGGGTACCCTAGTACCACGAACTTGTGCACGGGCAGTTGCAGCACCCTGCGGCAAGGCTTGCCGGGCGGACGCCAAGATCGCCCGTGGTTCCCTTGGAGCCATTCAAGAACAAAGTATTTAAGCTCAGGAGACAAGGCCCCGGCAAGAGGAGCTTGCCGGGAAGGCCAACCAAGGCACTCCAAGGAACTTGCCGCGACGCGCCACGCGCTCCGGCAAGGCAACAAGGCCCCGGCAAGAGGAGCTTGCCGGGAAGACCAACCAAGGTACCTCGAGGCCCGGTGAGCGACAAGCTTCCGGACCCGACAAGATAACAGTAGTGGCAAGGCGCTTGCCACGGCAGGCGGCCACTCTGTGCCCGCGCTCTAGTGCATCCACCAACGTGTCGCTCTGGGGGCCTCTCCAGGCGCGCGTGGCGGGAGGCTGTGCAGCCAGCGGTGCGCAGTGGCATGCGAAGCTGACAAGATCGCCATCGTGGCGAACGGTGGCGCCCCTAACAGTCCTTTTCTGCACTGTTTGGGCGACTCAGACGGGCATTTAATGCCCTTGTCCCCTGCCGTCAGGGTTAGGTAGGGTGCACTGTACAAGTAACTGTACCAACCACCTCACTTTTTACATTTGTACCCTTCTCTGTGTTGCCACCTGTCGGTGACCCCTTTAGCCTATAAATGGAGGCCCATGCGCAATGTAGAGGGGGTTCGGTTCACGAGGTTCGAGTGGTTCGGAACCCAGAAAAACACTACGCTCTATCTCTGGAGCAAGAGCACAAGATAATCAAACAAGCAGCAGTAGGAGTGTTATCTCTCGGAGAGCTCCGAAGCTGGGTAAACTGCTTGTGTGCTTCGCCTCGATCTGCTCTTCGTGCGATCTCCGCCCCCCGCCAAACCGAAAGGGGCCCGGTCCGCCGGCCCCATAGGTGTTCGTGGATCAGTTTCCCCCGACATCTTTGGCGCGCCAGGTAGGGGGCGTTGAGATTGTGTGAACCTGATCCGGCATTCACACGGGCTAGATCTTCATTCCCTTCATCAACATGCCACCGTAGAAGAAGACTTCGGCGGCAGCCGCTCCGTCCACGTCACTTCCGCCACCGTTGGAGCAAACGGGTGGTGGAATGGACGCCGGCGGAAGAATGGACGTCGACGAGGAAGCTTATGATGCTGCCAGGTCCAAGGACAAGGCTGCACAAACCTCGGCGACTGTACATGTACCGCGCCACTCTCAGGAGGCGCAAGACCAATAGCGTCATGGCACTCGCAGTGCCATACACGTGATAGGCCAAGACCAAGCTGGTGGATCTCGGGGCGCTCAAGACCAGCATGCACGCCAGCGTGCTGGCACGAGTGGGGCATGGTCGCCTGGACGGGATACTGCTCCTTCTAACGTAGTTAGAAGTCCGAGCACGTCCCGCTCCTCGCGCCGTCCGCCACTGCCACCCACCACTCCAGCAGAAGCTTTGGCGCGAGCTCAACTGCTCCTAGATTACCCTCCGACGTCGGACAAGATCGACGAATGGAGGGCCACCATTCAGAGTCTCATCGGCTACGCCAACGGCGACACTCCACGGCAGCCGAGCGCGTCGCCGCCGCGGCAGGGTTGCCGGGCGCGAGCCGGTGGCGACGAAACGGGTGGAGGTGCAACTACCATGCAATCACCACCCCGAAGGCCAAGATCGCCGACTCGCCGGATCCACCTCGACAGCGACTCCACCGCATCGTCGGATCCACGAGCTCGTCGCGATCAGCGCCAAGTTCTTCATGATCGACAACAAGAAGACGCTCGAACTTGCATCGAGCGCCAAAGAGAAGCGCGACGTCAATCCGACAAGCGCGCTAGGCCCTCTGTTGACATGCATGTGCCAGGGGAACCAGGCGATCTGCCGTACGCAGTAGGTTTCCCTGCGTTCACTCGTGAGCTGCGGCAAGTCCAGTGGCCCAGCACGAAGAACTTCAAGCCAGACGTACCGGAGAAGTACGACGGCAAGACGCATCCGTCAGAGTTCCTCAGCATCTACACCATTGCGGTGCAGGCTGCTGGGGGACGGGATGACAAGATCCTTGCCAACTACTTCCCGCTGGTGCTCAAGCCCAACGTCAGATCCTGGCTCATGCACTTGCCGGACAACTCCATATCCTCTTGGGCTGATCTGTGCCATCAGTTTGTCGGCGCCTTCACAGGCGGACACAAGCCTCATGGCCAGGAGAGTGATCTTCATCTGCTCGCCCAGAAGGAAGGAGAGCCCCTGCGCAAGTACATTCAGAGATTCAGCAGTGTGCAGCACAACATCCCAGACGTCCACCCTGCCGCGGTGATCAGCACGTTCCATCAGAACGTGCAAAACCGCAGGATGCGGGAGGAAATGGCGATGTGCAAGATCAGGGACGCACTAAGTTATATGCACTGGCCGACAAGTGTGCACGTGCTGAGGAAGGGAGGAGACTCCCTGGAGAGAATGTAGGAGCGGGAGGATCTGACAGTGAAGATGCTGCCCCGGCAAGGAAAAACCGGCGGCGGAACAACAGGAGGAGGAAAGGCAAAGAGGTGCTAGTTGTTGAGCAGTCCGGCAATGGTGGTGGCGCCAAGAAAGCCAAAGCTGGTGACTCCGACAAGGAGGTTGCCGCGGAGGTGGCGGTCGCCGACAAGCAGGACGGCACCAACAAGCAGTATTGCAAGATCCACCGCACCAAGGGCCATGATCTCTAGAGCTGCAAGAAAGTCGAGCAGCTTGTTGAGCAACAGAAAGCCGAATACGAGCGGCGCGACAAGGAGAAGGCCCAGGAAGGTGCTGGGGGATCCAGCAAAAAACGTCCCGGCCGAGGAGGACGCCGCGGCAAGGCCAAGCAGCGGCAAGGAGATAGACCTCCTCGCGGCCGCGACAAGGATGAAGATGACGACGACGATGAAGACATGGATGATAAGGAGACTGATGAGCAGGAGTTCCAGAAAGCCACAGAGGTCCTGTGCATTGACGGTGGTGCTTCTCTGCATACCTCGCACCGTCAGCTCAAGCAGTGGGTGCGGGAAGTTAATGCAGCAGAACCACCCGTCGAGTCACGCAAGCCTCTGAAATGGTCCAGCACGCCTATCATCTTTGATATTGAGGACCACCCTGATCGCATAACTGCGGTCGAGTGCTTGCCGATGTTGGTTTCACCAACAATCCGCAACCTCAAGGTCACTAAGATGCTAGTTGACGGCGGGGCCGGCTTGAACCTGATCTCCTCCGCGGTGCTCCAGAAACTCCAGATCCCTGACAGCGAACTCGAAGAGACCGGTACATTTCAAGGAATCAACCCGGGAAGGAGCAAGCCAAAGGGAAAGATCACGTTGCCGGTAACATTTGGCAGCGAGCTGAACTTTAGGACTGAGAGGGTCACGTTTGATGTTGCTGACTTTCCATTACCTTACAATGGAATCCTTGGCCGTCCAGCACTCACCAAGTTCATGGCAGCCTCTCACTATGCGTACAACGTACTGAAAATGCCAGGCCCGATAAGTGTCATCTCTGTCCCTGGCGACAAGAAGGATGCTCTTATCTGTGCCGACAAGATCTACCGGGAAGCAGCAGCCACAGCAGAACGCAAGACACTTGCCGCTGAAGCTCCCGGGGGGAAGAAGAAGACCAAGTCCCGCAAGAGCTCTGATGCCCACTCCGGCAAGCGCACCTCTTCGGAGTGCTGCGCTACCGTCGAGGACGCACCATCGAGCTCCACCGGCAAGTGTAGGAAGGCAATGGCAGCTCCACCTGAGACCAAGAAGGTGTCCGCCAAGGAGGATGACACTGGTGGTACCTTCACCATCAGCGCCACTCTTGACCCCAAATAGGAAAGCGCGCTCGTTGCTTTCCTGCGGGCGAATGTTGACGTGTTTGCATGGCAACCGTCTGATATCCCCGGTGTTCCCAGGAAAGTAATTGAGCACCACCTTGCCGTCTGTCCTCATGCGCGGCCCGTCAAGCAGAAAGTCAGGAAACAGGCAGTGGAGCGCCAAGAATTCATCGCAGAAGAAATCAAGAAGTTGGAAGCAGCAGGCCTTGTCAGAGGAGTGCTCCATCCCACGTGGTTGGCCAATCCTGTTGTCGTGCGCAAGGCTAACGGGAAATGGAGGCTTTGTATTAACTTCACTGATGTTAATAAAGCTTGTCCCAAAGACCCATTTCCCTTGCTGCGCATTGACCAGATTGTTGACTCCACAGCCGGATGTGATTTGCTTTCATTTCTTGATGCATACTCAGGATACCATCAGATCTTCATGGCAGAAGAGGATGAAGAGAAAACTGCATTTATCACCCCGTGTGGCACGTACTGCTTCGTACGGATGCCTTTCGATTTGAAGAATGCCGGTTCAACATTCGCAAGGGTAGTCCACCACGCTTTTGAGCCACAGATGCACAGAAATGTGGAAGCCTACATGGATGACATAGTGGTCAAGAGCAAGAACAGGGCGACCCTGGTTCAAGATTTAGACGAGACATTTGCAAATCTGCGCAAGATCAACCTCAAGCTTAACCCCGAGAAGTGCGTGTTTGGAGTCCCTTCCGGCAAGCTTCTCGGGTTCTTCGTGTCTCAGCGGGGAATTGAAGCCAATCCCGACAAGATCAAGGCCATTGAGCAGATCGAAGCACCAAAGCGCGTCAAGGATGTACGAAAGCTTGCCGGTTGCGTGGCTGCTCTCAGCAGGTTTATCTCTAGATCTGCTGAGCGCGCCCTGCCATTTTTCAAAATTTTGAAAAAGGCAGGTCCAATAAAATGGACTCCGGAGGCGGAGGCTGCGCTGCAGGACTTGAAGAGATACCTGTCCTCCACTCCAACACTTGTCGCACCTAAGACGCAAGAGAAGTTGCTGCTGTATATAGCGGCAACCAATCAAGTGGTTAGTGCTGCGTTAGTGGCGGAGAGGGAGGCAGATGATGAGCCAGCAACCACGGCAGATGCATCCAGCGACAAGCAGGGGGCTTCGCCGACAAGCTCTGGTCCCGACAGAGATGGATCTGCGCAGGAGCATGATAAGATGCAGAAGAGAATGGTGCAGCGTCCAGTTTACTTTGTCAGTTCCCTTCTACAGGGGGCTAGATCAAGGTACTCTGGTGTGCAGAAGTTGCTTTTCGGCCTCCTCATGGCCT
The DNA here is from genome assembly GCF_002162155.2 of Triticum dicoccoides. Taxonomy (NCBI): domain Eukaryota; kingdom Viridiplantae; phylum Streptophyta; class Magnoliopsida; order Poales; family Poaceae; genus Triticum; species Triticum dicoccoides. The sequence continues at coordinate 79,005,021 of NC_041380.1, forward strand.
CGAGAAAGCTGCGCCATTACTTCCAAGCACATGAGATCACAGTCATCACTCGCTTTCCGCTGAAGAGGATACTGCAAAATCCAGAAGCGACAGGCAGGATTGTCGAGTGGGCGCTGGAATTGTCAAGCTTTGGCCTCAAGTTTGAGAGCACTTCAACTATCCAAAGCAGAGCATTGGCAGAGTTCATAGCAGAATGGACGCCAACACCAGATGAAAAAATTCCAGAGACGAGCATCCCCGTCAAAGAGGCAAGCAAAGAGTGGCTGATGTACTTTGATGGTGCCTTCTCGCTGCAAGGCGTCGGTGCGGGCGTGCTGCTTGTCGCGCCCACCGGAGAGCACCTCAAGTACGTAGTCCAGATGCACTTTCCCAAGGAGCAAGCAACCAACAATACTGCAGAGTATGAAGGATTGCTTGTCGGTCTTAGAATCGCAGCAGACCTGGGGATCAAGAAGCTCATTGTCAGGGGTGACTCACAGCTTGTCGTCCGCCAAGTTAAGAAGAACTACCAGAGTCCATTGATGGAAGCATATGTCGATGAAGTGAGGAAGCTAGAAGAGCACTTTGACGGCCTACAGATGGAGCATATCCCAAGAGCTCAGAATGACATTGCTGATGGCCTGTCAAAGTGCACCGCACTAAAGTTACCTGTGGAACCAGGGATCTTTATGCTGAAGTTGACTCAACCATTCGTAACACCATCAACTGGACAAAGCAAGAAGAGGAAGTTGGTTTCTGGTGACTACTTTCTGGCAGAGCTCCCCGAAGCCGCCGCCAAGAAAGTCCCCAAGATCAACACCAATGATGCTGAGGGGCAGTCTGCTCCGGCAAGCCTTATGGTTTGTTCCGTTGAAGCAGACGCTCCCGACAAGTTTTGCTCTGGCAAGCTTGTCGGGGAACATCAAGCTCCGGCAGGGCCGCAAGTCCTTGCCGTAGAAGCGGATGTTCCCGCAGCAGCAGATGTGCCTTTAGTCCTTGTTGTCGAGCCACAAGCTCCAGCATGGGCACAGCAGATTGTCCATTTCCTTCAGACAGGAGAACTTCCCGAAGAGCAAGAAGAAGCGGAAAAAGTAGCCCGGCAGTCAAGTATGTACCAGTTTGTCGATAGCATACTGAACAGAAGAAGACTCAACGGTGTGAAATTGAAGTGTATTTGCCAGGAAGATGGACAAAAGCTGTTGGCAGAGATACATGGAGGCATATGTGGCCACCACATTAGCGCAAGAGCACTTGCCGGCAAAGCTTTCCGGCAAGGTTTCTTTTGGCCGACAACCCTCCAGGATGCAACTGCACAAGTAACCAAGTGTGAAGCGTGCCAGTTCCACTCCAAACAGATACACCAGCTAGCTCAAGCTCTCCAGACGATCCCTTTATCCTGGCCATTTTTCGGTCTGGGGGCTCGATATCCTCGGCCCTTTCCCCCGAGCTGTCGGGGGCTTTGAGTACTTGTACGTCGCAATCGACAAGTTCACAAAGTGGCCGGAAGTGCAGCCAGTGAGGAAGGTGACAACACAGTCAGCAGTCAAGTTCTTCAGGTCAATTGTTTGCCATTTCGGGATCCCTAACAGGATCATCACCAACAACGGCACGCAATTCACGAGCCGCACCTTCATGCAGTACGTCCAAGACCTTGGCGCCAAGGTATGCTTCGCTTCTGTTGCTCATCCGAGAAGCAACGGTCAAGCAGAGAGGGCAAATGCTGAAGTGCTGCGCGGGCTCAAGACCAGAACTTTCGACAGGCTGTGCAAGTGCGGAAGAAACTGGATCGAGGAGCTGCCGGTGGTTCTTTGGTCGATCAGAACGACGCCAAATCGAGCCACTGGACAGACGCCTTTTGCTCTAGTCTATCGAGCAGAGGCAGTTCTCCCCACGGAACTCGTATATGGATCGCCTCGAGTGCTCGCTTATGATGAGCTTGAGCAAGAACACCTGCGACAAGACGACGCGCTGCTCCTTGAGGAAGATCGTCTTCAGGCTGCTGTACGAGCTGCTCGATACCAGCAAGCTTTGCGCCGCTACCATAGCCGCAAAGTTAAGGCCAGAAGCTTCAAGGAAGGCGACCTTGTTCTTCGGCGCATTTAGTCCGCCAAGAATTCCAACAAGTTGACGCCGAAGTGGGAAGGCCCTTATCGGGTGAAACGAGTCACAAGGCCCGGCACTGTCCGCCTTGAGACCGAAGATGGCATTCCGGTGAGCAACTCCTGGAACATAGAACATCTTCGTAAGTTCTTCCCGTAGGGCGCGGTTGCCGGAACCCGTTCCGACAACCACCTTTTGTACAAGTCTTGCCGCTGTTGCATGTAATCCTTTGTACAAAGCCGGGCGCAGATCCCGTGCATAAGTAAAACCCCATGTGCTCCGCACAACTTGTCCATTTCATGCATTAGTTTCTTTCTTGCATGCATTATCTGACACTTTGTGCAGCACTTACATCCGGTAAGCACTAACGAGCCGAAGGGCTCCATATCATTATTTTCTCTTCTTTCTTGTTTTTCTCAAACAAAGGAAAAGAAGGTTCCCTCGCACACAAGTTTGCCGGGGGGAAGGAGAAGATTATGGTATGGACCAGGCGTCGTTCAAGCAAAGTTTTGCCTTGCTGGGAAGCAAACGACAGAAAAGCTAAGTTGCCAAAGTTTGAGCAATCAGTTTTTAAATTTTTGAGTTATCTTCCTCGAACGACCCTGCTTTGTATGGAAAACCTATGCGCGGAGGAACCAACTCGTGGCTAGTTGCGCCCTTACTTTGTTTCGAGTCCGCTCAACAACTTAAGTGTGCTGCATCTAGTCGCGACAAGGTTTCTTGTCGGAAGCAGCGCCGCCAGCAGGCTGCTGATGTTCCGCACTCAGCGCTCGCGGCTCGGGCGCCTGCGCTGACAAGTTCCCTAGAAGCGTAGGGTAAAAACATACAAAGGAAGGAATCTAGTAGAGGAAATAACATAGCAATTGATAACAGAAATAAAGTTATATTACAAGATAACTTGTCGCAGCTCTAACAGACTGTTTTCATAACATGATTAGCAGCGACAAGGGAAAAGAAGAAATGAGCGGCCTAGTCTACGCGATTGCCCTCAACCCTCTTGATCTCGCTCACCTTGTCCACAATGGGTGCGACAAGGGCCTTGAGTGCGTCCCGATCGGCGTCTGGCGGCAAGGACTTGAGGACGTTGGTGAAGCTGAGGCCTGGATTGCGGAAGGCCACCTTCATCAGCACCTTCTGGAGAACTCCGGCGCAGATTTTGCGTGACTCGTCGGCCAGCTACTTTGGGATCCTCTCCCGGAGCCGCTGGAGTGCCGTTGCCACACCCTTGAAGAACAGGCTGAGCTTGGCGCTGGGTTGGAGATTCTCGTCGGAGGGATACCCAAAGTCCTCCATCCCCAGCTGCGCCAGCTCCTCGTCGATGACTGCGGCAATATTCACCAGACCCTCAGTCCAGTGCTCCACAGTATCTCTGAATGAGTTCTGGGTAACTGTGATGCTCTCCAGCAGCGCCGTGTCAGCCTTGACCTTCTCCGACAAGGTCTTCTCCCGCTCCTTGGCGGCCTCCAGCGTCTGCGTCAGCGTGGCCAGCTTCAACTCCAGGTCTGCATTGGAATCCTTGGCGGTGCTGAGCTCCTTGCCCCTCTCAGCGAGAAGACCTTGCAGCTCACCGTGGGCGGCAGCATCCTTCTCACGCTCACGCTTGAGCGCGGCAAGCTCCTTGCTGCTCTTCCCAATGTTGGCCTCCAGCTGCACCACCTTCTCCTCCAGCTCTTTCTTGGCGGCCTCTGCGATTGCGGCAGCGTCCTTTGCTTCCTTGAGCTCCCCGCCAAGTGCTTGCTCGCGCTCGGCGAGCTTCTCCTCGTAGCTGTCGAGGTTGGCCTTCCGCTGCACCAATTCGCCTTCTCGCGCGGATTGCTTCTCGGCGGCCAACCTTTGTTCCTCCTCAGCTTCGGCCTTCTCAAGAAGGAAGGCCGTGCGCTCCTCGGCGAGTCGCTCCCGCTCCTGTGCTAGGGACCGGAGAGCTTCTTGATTGTGGCCCCGGAGCTCCTCCGCGTGCTTCTCCATATCAAATCCCGCCTTCGTGACAAGCGCTTCCCGGGAAGCCAGCTTGGCTTGCCGGGCGCGGTAGTGACAGCAGCTTCCGCAGCAGCTGCTCCTCCTTAAGCTCGCCACTGCTGCTGCTGGGCGCGTCGACCAACGACAGTCCAGCGGAGGCGAGCACTTCCTCATTGAAAGTTTCCCCCTCGACCGTCGCCCTGGAGCTCGACGCCCAGGGTAGCTTGATGAAGATATCGTCGCCGGCCTTCAAGTAGGCGCCGGGCTGGGGCTCCTTGGAGCCCGGCCCCGCAGCAGCGGCAGAGGGATCGGCGATCGGCGCAGCGCCTGGCGCTCCTGCGGCCTCAGGGTCATCAGTGCGATCGCCCGACCCCTCGCCGGCTTCTGCGGCAGCCTTGGCGGCCTCCTCGCCGGCGGTCTCATCAGCACCGGCCCCTTCTTCATTCGCTGTGGCATTGTCAGTGCTGCCATGCGCGCCTTCCTCGCCGGCGCCCTCTGTCTCCATTGGCTCAGCAGCAGATGGGTCTGAAGAACGAAGAAGGGAGAAAAATCAATCAAAAAACCAAGAGAAGAAAATCAGAAGAAGAAGAACCCAAGGGAAAGTTTTTGGACAAGTGAATTACCTGTGCCAAGATCTGCAGTTGCGGCCTCGGCCGCCGCAGGATCGACGGTGCTGCCCCTTGCCGGAGACCGCTCCCTTACTGGGAACTCCTCCCTTGGCGGCGTAGTCGAAGCAGATGGCACTTCGGGACCAGCTTCCGGGCGCTCCTGATATGGCTGCTCTGCTCCTACGCAAATTAACAAGCAAGATATCAACAAAGGAAAAAGCACTCATGAGCGCCTGTCAGCGGAAAGCTAACTATGAACTTACGCTGGGGGCTGCGCTGGGGGCTGCTTTGAGGAGTGGTTGCCGGGTCCGTCAAGGTGGTCTCGGACTCACCCCCTGCTGGCACGGTGGGGTCATCTTCGATGACAATCACCGCGGCCTTGGCCCTCTTCGCCGCTCTCTGGGCCAGCGTCTTGAAAAGAAAGGAGTCCAGATTGAAGCAAGTCAGATACAAGATAAAAACAGCAAGATTGAAGAACTACAAGAGCACCAAAGAAACTTACTCTTCTTCCTCCTCGTCGGAGCTGAGCGCGGAAAGATCGAAGTCCGGCTCCCCTCCGGTGCGGCGAGGCGGAGGAGTAGGATCCCTTGCCCGCTTGGCAGGGGCGGTGGCGGTGGCCCGGGAAGATCCCGCTCCAGCTGCCGCTGCTGCCTGAGGCGCTCCCGCGGCAACATTGCTTGCCGCGGTTGAGCATGTCGCACGGCTCGGCGGCTGTTGACCCGGCTGCCGCCCCGCTACGTCCGCGCCCCTGCGAAGACGCCTTCTTGGCGGGGCCGGGGGCTCCGCCTGCGGCAAGCTTTCTGAAGGCTCGGGCTCTTCCTCGCTGGCCTCGCTTGGCTGAGCTTCAGAGCCGGCAGGCTCTTCCTCGCCAATGAACTCCGCGCGCTCGGCGAGGTTTGCCGCTTCTGCCGCCTCCGCCTCCTCCACAGTGAACCCGAACACGCCCGCAGCAGCTGCGGCCGCAACCTCTTCCGCCCTAGTGGCGATGCGCTGCAGCTCCTCGTCGGTGGTGTCACGACACTTCTTCCAAGTTGTCGAAGAACGCTTGCACGACGTCATCCGCAGGCTCTTGCCAAGTTGGAACGATTCCGTGTGAATCGCACAACGGCATCATGGCGCGGATCCGGTCAAGTGAAGAATTATTGCACAATGGAACGACGCCCCTCGGCAGCGTGAATGGGTGCTGGGGATCGCGTTTGAACAACTCCAGGAGCATTGCATCCAGCTCCAAGACGGTGAAGTTGTAGTTGAGGCCCGGCCGCAGCCTCATGATGTCCGCCGAGTTCTTGAATTCCCAGGCGGGCCTCCCCCTCTCCTGCAGGGGGGCGATGCGATGGCGGAGGAAATCTGCGCCTACAGCGCCTACAGTGAGCCCGGCAAGCCTGAGGCGAAGGATCCTAGTAATGGCGATCTTCAGCCTCTCGTCTTCCGGGGCCACGTTGCTCCAGTCATTGCCGCGCACTATTGGAGCTTGGCGCACGGCGGTGAAGGGCTGCGGATTCTCCTCGACGATCCAGCACCACTCCGCTCTCCACTCCTCCCACTTGCTGCGGAGCTCACCCTCCAAGTACGCCTCCTTCTTGCCGACTCTCGAGATCCAGGTGATCCCTCCGGCAAGCGGCTCTCCTCTCTCTACCCGAGGTATGAAGAAGTGGCGGAAAAGGGCAACATTGGGTGGAATCCGACAAAGTTTTCGCACAAATGTGCGAAAACTGCCATGGTCAGAACGGCGTTGGGGGTGAAATCAAGGAGGCGGAAGCCGTAGTGTTCATGATATCGCAGAAGAACTCCGAGAAGGGCGGGCAGAGCCCGCAATAGAAGAACAGCGCGAAGAATGGGTACCCGTTTGGAGCCAGCTCCGAAGCAGCGGCCGGGAGTACCCTCGTGCGCGGATGCGCCCGCGTCTCCGTCGCCCAAAGAGGTAGAAGTACTCCCTCAGCTCCTTCACGCCGAGCTAGGGGGAGAAGATCGCCCGCTCCTTCCGCAGCGCCGCGAGCCGCTGCGCCTCAGCCGACTTCACGCCCTTTCCCTTATCGGCTTTCGGAGCCATGGCGGAGGTGGTGGGGGAGGTCGACGGCGTTGGTGATGCTGGTGGCAATGGGGGGCAGAGCGCTTCTCTCTCGTCTTCGAGAAGAAGGGGGGAGCGGCGGAGGTTCGTGAAGATGGAGTAGTAGCAACTAGCGAGGGGGAACGAACTGCCCCTGTTTCCTCTGCTTATAAAGAGGGACGGGGCGGACGTTTCGCCCTTCTGAATAAAGAACCACCCACGATCTCTCCCACGACGCCGCATTCAACGCGTGTCGTTAGGGGAGAGCACGGTGGATACGGAGCGAGATTCGGCGTGGCCCAGTCCACGTGTGCCCGTGTCCTGTCTTGGGCCTGGCCCAACAGCGCTCGGCACCGTGTCTGGCCCAGGCCCGGGGGCTCCTGTCGGTGTACTAGAATAGGGGTACCCTAGTACCCCGAACTTGTGCACGGGCAGCTGCAGCACCCCGTGGCAAGGCTTGCCGGGCGGACGCAAAGATCCCCCGTGGTTCCCTTGGAGCCATTCAAGAACAAAGTATTTAAGCTCAGGAGACAAGGCCCCGGCAAGAGGAGCTTGCCGGGAAGGCCAACCAAGGCACTCCAAGGAACTTGCCGCGACGTGCCACGCGCTCCGGCAAGGCAACAAGGCCCCGGCAAGAGGAGCTTGCCGGGAAGACCAACCAAGGTACCTCGAGGCCCGGTGAGCGACAAGCTTCCGGACCCGACAAGATAACAGCAGCGGCAAGGCGCTTGCCGCGGCAGGCGGCCACTCTGTGCCCGCGCTCCAGCGCATCCACCAACGTGTCGCTCTGGGGGCCTCTCCAGGCGCGCGTGGCGGGAGGCTGTGCAGCCAGCGGTGCGCAGTGGCATGCCAAGCTGACAAGATTGCCATCGTGGCGAACGGTGGCGCCCCTAACAGTCCTTTTCTGCACTGTTTGGGCGACTCAGACGGGCATTTAATGCCCTTGTCCCCTACCGTCAGGGTTAGGTAGGGTGCATTGTACAAGTAACTGTACCAACCACCTCACTTTTTACATTTGTACCCTTCTCTGCGTTGCCACCTGTCGGTAACCCCTTTAGCGTATAAAAGGAGGCCCATGCGCAACGTAGAGGGGGTTCGGTTCGCGAGGTTCGACTGGTTCGGAACCCAGAAAAACACTAGGCTCTATCTCTGGAGCAAGAGCACAAGATAATCAAACAAGCAGCAGTAGGAGTGTTATCTCTTCGGAGAGCTCCGAAGCTGGGTAAACTGCTCGTGTGCTTCGCCTCGATCTGCTCTTCGTGCGATCTCCGCCCCCCGCCGAACCGAAAGGGGCCCGGTCCGTCGGCCCCATAGGTGTTCGTGGATCAGTTTCCCCCGATACATACTTATGACACTTCTATGACGATAATTTTGACAAAATCCGGTATCATCATAGATGTGGTGGGCTCCTACTTCGATGACAAAAAATCATGACAGAAAATGGACTTTTCATCCTGGGCGGGCTGGAGACGCAGTTGCATGACATTCTTTGGACCGTCGATGATGGAAAAAACCATGGTAGAAGCGAGGGTGAGGAAAATATCGGGGTGTTCCCAGTTACGGTGGGTGGTCGGGGCCGAGCGATGCGCGTTTCTCTCGTACACACACGTGCGTGGGTGCGAGGCATTGGGCTCTAACTAAACCCGAGCAAGGCATTGGGCTCTAACTGAACCCGAGCGATTGCACTACAGGCTATGTGTTACTGAACCCGAGCGATCAATCGATGGCTGTTAACTAAACCCGATCGAGCGATTCCTTCGCTACTGCTGCTAACTGAAGTCGATCGATGCTGCCTCTGGATGAAT
>NC_041380.1:79013886-79028997 GCF_002162155.2 Triticum dicoccoides
TGGATGAACAGGACCCCATGGTGTTGCCTCTGGATGAACAGGACCTCGATCGATCGAGCCGGTTGGGGTTGGATGAACAGGACCCCATGGAGGGCTAGATGAACAGTAGATGGTGGAGGGCTGGATGAACAATAGCCCGTGGAGGGGTGGTTGAACAGGAGCCCGTGGAGAGGGCTGGTTGAACAGTAGTCGGTGGAGTAGCGCACGGTGGAGGCTGGATGAATAGGAGCCCGTGGATGAACAGTCGCAGGTGGAGGCTGGAGCAGGTGGACGGTGGATGAATAGTAGCCCGTGGGGGCTGGAGGGGGTCGACGGTGGAGATGAACAGTATCCTGTGGAGTCCCGTTTTGCGGTACGCCACACCCCTCCCGATGAATAGGACCCCCGTTTCGACCGTAGCGCTCCAACACAAGTCCGTTTCCTCCGTTTTGCGGTACGCCACACCCCTCCCGATCAACAGGACCCCGTTTCGACCGTAGGACGTCCAACACAAGTCCGTTTCCTCCATTTTGCGGTACGCTAGACCCCTCCCAATGAACAGGATCCCGTTTCGACCGTGGCCGGTCGAACACAAGGCCGTTTCCTCCGTTCTGCGGTATGCCATGCCTCGTTTCCATCGGCTATTCCGTCCAAGCCGGTTGGCTCCCACGCGTTCCATTGCCTCCTGATGAACACGACGCATTCCGTTGCCTCCCCATGAACACGACGATGACCCAGTTTCTCCATTCCGACCCAACCATGTACACGAGCCCTAGCCGTACATATGCGCGAGTAGGCGTTCGAGACCCCGCCCATATGTACGTACGTGGCCGTATTTTCTTTCTTGCACACTGGCCGCTGTACGTACGTGTACATGCTACATGCGCGCCTCTACTATGACATGTGCGCGCTCTACATCGACCAGTATGTACGTACACGTTCGCGACCAGAATGACAACACTACGTATGCTTCGACCAGGTGGGTCCAACTATCAGGAACTTCCTTGCGTGCGAAGATATAGCTGGTGGGTCCCAACAGTCAGGGGCGAATCGGTTTTTTGCCCAGACGCACTTCCTTGCGTGCGAAGATGTAGCTGGTGGGTCCCAGCAGTCAAGAGGGAAATGTTTTTTTCACAAAATACGGTGGCCCATCTGGTGGGTCCCCGCTGTCAGGTGCAGGAATAATTATTTTGCGCATAATAAGGAGGCACTTCCTTGCGGCTGCCGTGGACCCAGCTGTCAGCCTCTCCACGTATAGTACTCTTCCGATGGAAGTCAGTCATTGACCACATTGACCACGCCGCACCGAGAGCACCAAGGCGGTGGATGACGGCAAGGCCTAGGAAGGGGACGACGTGGAGCTAGGGAAGACGCGGTAGTGGATGCCCACGCGGAGAGGAGTACGATGGTTCACTGGTTTGACTACGGTGTGAGGCTGCCATCGCCGCAGAATAACAGGGGGTGTGGGTGAGTAGAGGGATGGCCTGGCCAGCGGTGGGAGTAGTAGGGGGCGGTGAGGCCTCCGCGGCATCACAGCCGGCCACGGGAGGCAGGAGCAGGCGGCACGACCGACGCTGGTTTGGGCGGCTGGAGCAAAAAGACCAAAGGTTGAAGAAGCGCTACGGCCGTTGGATGGACATCGTACGGTCATTGGAGCTAGAATCGTTCATATATTGACTAAGTTGACAAAGCCCTCTGTCCCCATCAACTTAGTAGGCCCACAAGTCAGCCTCCCACTATGGTGGGTCCCAGCTGGCAGGGGGTATTCATTTCTTTGTGCGCAATAAGGTGGCACCTCCTTGCGTGCGAAGATATAGTTGGTGGGTCCGACCTGTCAGCGGAGGGAACATTTTTTTTCATGAAATACAAAGGCCCTTTCGGCGGGTCCCAGATGTCACATGGAGGAATCATTATTTTGCACGTAATAAGGAGGCATTTCCTTGTGTGCGACTATGGACCCAGCTGTCAGCCTCTCCACGTACAGTCCACTTCTGATGGATTTCGTTCATTGACCACGTTGACCACGCCGCATTGAGAGCACCAGGGCGATGGACGACGGCGAGGCCTACGAAGGGAACGACACGGAGCCGGGGAAGACACGACAGTGGCTGCCCACACCGTGGAGAGTACGAGGGTTGACTGGTTCGGCTACCGTTGCCGAAAAATAACAGGAGGTGTGGGTGAGTAGAGGGATAGATAGGCCAGGGATGCGAGTATATGATGGGGCCGTGAGGCCTGCCGGGTAGCACGGCCAACCACGGGAGGCGGGAGCAGGCGGTTCCGACGTCGCTGGTTTGGGCGGCTGGGGCAGGAAGATCAGAGACTGAAAGAGCATGATTGCCGTTAGATTGACATCAACGGTCTGACGCTGGTAGAGTCGATTGTTGATTAAGTTTATTTTTTGAGAAACATTGTGTATGCATGAACTTAGTAGGCCCACAAGTCAGCCTCCAAATCTGTGGCAGACAACATAGAGCCAATTTTCTATTTTTAATAATTTGCAGCCCATTTGCTAATTCTTAAGTAATTTATTACAACCCAGTTTCTGCCCAGGACCATGGTCAAAAAGTTCAACCTTATTTTGCACATTTCGGTGGAGTCCGAAATTTTGTAATCCTGAAATGATAAACATTTTTAAGAACTTATTGATTTGCCAAAAAAATCGTTTTGTTTTTGTAAGCAAATAAGACATGGGACAATTGAGTTGGTTTAAGGGAAACCTAGTGGTAAAAAAATCAGCGTTGGGAGGGGAAACAAAAAAAATTAGGATGTAAATATGAAAAGGGAATTTTATGTATTTTCAATATAATGATACGTGTATATGAAGTAGTAAAACTATAGGTAGAGATTAGAAAACGGATGTAGGACATGCGTTTCAAGAGTAAAATAGAACTGGGCTATGTGTTTGATTCAGTAAAAAAATTGCATGTGGATGTTGTAAGACAAAATATAACTAACGCTGGCGGGCCAGAGGCTAGTAGATACATGCTGGATCTTTGTGCCCCGTTGTCGTCATGGATTGGGCCTGTTAAAAACAAAACCAAGCCTGGGCAGTCTACAGCCCAGTTGAAACTTGCTCGACCTGAAAAAACAATATACGTGCTCAATAAATAAGAGAATTCTGCAAGTACAGACTGATAACATGGGATGCAGCAGGGATATTGTTTTTTCATCGTGATAATAAGTGCATGCACTTGTTTCAAAAAATTTGGAGAACTGGGAATTTGAACGGCAGGTGCTTATGCTACCCATCAAATAAAAATCAGGTGTCTGAAAATTCGCTTCGAAACAAATGATTCAGCTTTATATCAATGTCGACCCTCAGCATGATGGTTGGAAGCAAATGCCAAGTTCATACCAAAATATCGTTAACAACAATACCAACTTGCGAGCGACAAGGTAGTACAAGTACCAATACCAAACTAACTTATAATCTTTTTACTCCTGGCCCTAGTGTTTGTCTGGTAGAAAATCTTGCAGAGGTCCAGCTCCCGCTCCTTCTCTTGCTCCAGGTCCCCGAGGTGGTACTGGTGCATCACCCAGTTAGTCCTCTGTTGGTCGAAGTTCTTGTTGGTGTGCATCACCAGAACCTTTTTGCTGCCCGTCTACCGGTCGTTGACCATCACCGGCAAGGTATTGCCGGTGTTGTGCCACATCGCGTGCATGCCACACTCCAACTGTATCTTGCGACGCGTCCACGTGCCCCTTTTGAACGCCCTGAAATTGTGCTGGAAGAAATGCTTGCTTAGGCCACTCAGTGTGATACCTGCAATATTGTCGAATACAGGTTTTAGTGTACGTAGTTGGCATTTTCATAACATCTTTGGCATGTTGCAGTCACTTGTTTTTTATTAACTGTCAAATTGTAATTGCTTCACTAGGTCTGCGTCTAAAAATAAAAATAGAGCTATAAACAAAGGAATATGTTTGTGCAAGTAGATGGCCGATTGGTGTCTTACCTGGAAGTTTCTCAGGATGGGTGTAGCATATGTCGTGCTCGCTGTTGATGGTTGGTATGAACAAATCAATGAGAGGGTGAGATCTCGCTCTGTCAGCACTCACTTTGGCCTTGAGGTGCTCGATCAGCTCCTGATCTGTGGGATCGAACTTGATGCCAGCCGGTAGCACCGGCCAATCCTTCTTCGACTTGCATCGGTTAATTCTAGTTATATGGTACTCAATGTATGATCAATCGACTGTTTTAAGTGAATGATGAAAGATTTCGACAGATAAGTGGTACTCCAAATCTGAAGTCCAGAATACCCGAACACGCCGCCGGGATTCTTGTGTCACCTCACGCACAACGTGTTGTCATGTCAATTCAATGTGTAGACATGATGAATAATTTGACCGACGTATACTAGTACTGGTACTGTACTACTTACTAGTCGTATTTAGTGTCACATTTTAACCATAGGTTTAACTAACAAGTAAGACAATGATGAGTACATCCTGCATCTCCATCATCATTATCAGTACATCCTGCGCAGGTGAGTTAGGATGCACTTGATCCTAGAAAGGTATCTATCCTTCAAACCAGAGGAGTGCTTCAAACTAACAACAATACATAATATCCAACAAAAGAGGGTCATGCTATAGCAGCAAAATACATGGCTCAGTCTAGATATCAGTATGAATCAAGTTGTGCATATTTGTTGTTGGCATGAACCACATCGCCGCATGTCGGGTTTGCAAAAGCCATCCATCGCATGGAAGCTTGATGCCTTTCACACACTGAAGATTATCTGGCAACAGGCCGTGTCGACGAATCTCTGGATATGGTGATTCATGAAACCCATGGTATGATGTGTAAACACAGTCCCCCCTGGCGAATGGAAGTTTCATAGCACAGTAATCATCACCGGTGATATGATCGATGATTGGTTGGATGATCGGATAATTGAGCCCGAGGAACATGGAGTGGTTGTCGAGGCTGCAAACCCGCCTCCAGTTGAATACGCCTGGCCCAAGGGAGTTGGGATCTTTCTCGAACATGAAGCAGCCATAGCCATCAATGTCACGAATGCCCCAGGCATTGTACTGCATGTGGTTTGATGTAATGGTTTGGTCAATTTGGTACGTGCGAATGAGCATCAAATGACCGCCGTCAGCTGAACGAGCGATAAACCGCCACCCATCGGCTGGTATGATTCCAGGTCCTGGAATTATGAAGGCCAGCGCATTTGCGTCTATAGCAACAATTCAAATTGGAAACCAAAAGTAAACAATCATGTTCAGAGTATGTGTGGAATTAAGATTATTATAACAGTGACACATATCATAGACAGAGAATTGCAATGTCGTGGTCATAATCATACCCCAAGTTAAAAAAAGCCAATGGCTTTCATATTCTAGCAATATGTCATGGTTCAAACATCATGTAACAATGAGAGGAAAATAGGTATGACAGAGCCTACTCATATTCTACCATAGCTCTTACTACTACTGTTCTCATATCAACTCTAAGCAATAACATGCGTTGTTATAAAAATCTTGGAAATGAGAGTAACATATAGCAATCATGATGTTATGCTCATAATATCTATTCTAACAATCATTAGATGCCAATTGTTCTCATATCAACTCTAATAATAACATGTGTGGTCATAAAAATCTAGGAAATGAGAGGAACATATAGCAATGATGTGGTTATAGACATACTATCTATTCTAAATTTGTAACAATGAACAGGCAGTCGTATTCATAAGGTAAAGATGAGATGAGATAGAACAATTACACGACGATAGATTCCACCAGTATAGGCAGCCAATCTGTGCATCGACCGCGTAAATGATGCCATCGTGCACTATAGCATCAGGCAGAAATGTTGCCTCAACAGGATTGATGATGAGCCATAACCATGTACGGCGACCGGATTCCAGATAGACTAATCCCATGTTGAAGAAGGCAATGAGCTTGTAATCCATGTAGTCTTCTGATGGTGTGGGAACTTCGCAGATTACAACTTTCAGCAAACAGAGGTCGAGCCAAAAGCTTGACGCGTCTCATGCGTAGTAGGCAGGAGTGTCCGGCGGGTCACGAGGCTCAATGGCGGCAGTATCCAACGATGGAAGGGTGATCTCTCGCTGGGTGTAGATATCCACGAGACACCATGGGCTACTGGATTGTTGGATGAGGACGATCCAGTTGGCCTTCATGCCCGTCCAGTAGTGGCCGCGCATGAAGGACTAGTGGGCGCGCGGGTAGTGGTAGCATGTCGAGGGGCACTACGGCAACCTCTGTAGGATCGTCAAGTCGGTGTCTGGGCCACCTGCGAGGATCGGGCATCAGCAAGCAGGGTGTCTTGAAAAGAGCCGGCCGGTTGCAGACGAGTAGATGGTACAAAGACACAGAGCATGCGGCCAGACGGACGGTGCTGAGTAGGTCCATACGATTACAGATCTACTCCAAGAGAACATCGGGGAGGGAATTCCAATCGCGGCTCTGCGTGCCAGTCGGTTCTGCCATTGGGGTTTCGGTGACTGCGGGCCAGCGGGGAAGTGGATTCAGGCGGGCGAGCGAAGAAGCTTCTCCTCGTGTGGCCGAGCAGTGAGCGGGGGGATATGGTACGCGCGAGCTACCAAGGAAGATAGCGCAGGCGAGCGAGCAGTGAGCGGGGGGAAATGGTGTGCGGCCGACGATGGGGATGAGAGGAGGAAGAAGAAGAGAGGAGGAAGAAGAGTGGAAGACAGGGAAGAAAGTGCATTAAATCTCAATTCTACTACCACTACCAGGATATACTGTCCTTCGGAGTGTAAATAGTTACACCGATGACATGTGGGTCTACCACAAGAGGGCCCATATGTCAGTTAATGGAGGACAGAAGCATGCTCTACTGGCAAACATGATGGCAGTACTGGGTAAGGCTGATTTAGTAACACCAACACGCTAGTTCAGCTTATTAATTAAGTGTCCCATCTGCTGCTGCGTGTATTGTCACTTCACTGCGAAGACTAGTTGAATAGTTCTCTTTGACCGAGATGGGGAATAATGGATCGCGAAGACTTCCTTTCTACATTATCCCTATGCCTCTACGCTCACTTCACTCATTTTGCTCCGTACGTAGTCACTTGTTGAAATCTCTAGAAATACAAATACTCCGTATTTGGGAACAGAGGGAGGATTTTACTCTGTATTTTGGAACACAGGGAGTATCACCATATGGAGGGAACAGAGGAAGCTTGAAATATGAACATGTCAATGGGAGGGAGTAAGCCCCATTCATGCATGCATGCAACATGCAACACTCACACATACACATGGACGCACGCAACACTCACGCACCCATGTGGCACACAGCACACGACACAACACACACGCTCACACTCAAGTGCTCAACCTACTCCCTACGTCTGTGAAAGACTTTACATTTAGAGATTTACACATTGACCAGGGCATAATTAATGCCCACAATTAGCAGAATTATGTGTGCATGCGACCATTGAGAGAAGAAGATTAAATGAAGGTCGTTGCATGCTGTAATTAAGGATAGACACGTAGCCTATACCTAGAGCACAAGTTGGTGCATTAGTCAATGAATATTGATTTAGATTAAAGGCTAAATGCATTGGAAGTGTAGATGTACTACACTCTTTGTTTTTTAGCCGATGTACACTCTTTGTTGGAAGACCGAGGGAGTACACGTGCATGCACTCACATACACATCCAGGGTGGTTCACGCGCAAGGGTTGGACTCCTGTCGCACCTGCGTAAAGTTTTGTTTAACTGATTTCTTTGCTCTGCAACTGACAGGTGGGACCCAGAAACCAGGTGAAAATTTAACCAGTCAACAAAGTGCCACGTCGACTATGTGTCCGGTCAGTAGGGTGCAATACAGTGCTCTACGATGAGCTAGTGATCGTATAATCACCGCAAAACTATATATAGTGACCGTAAAGAGCGTATTGTTACATACGTTGACCGCCAATGTATTTTTCTCATTTCAAATTAAGCCATATTAAACAGAAAGGACGCAGTATGGATTAGTACTAGTACTGCTTTCATGTGTCCTGTCAACTCGCTGAACAAGGAGAAGCTTGCTTACTACGCCTCTCCCTCGCCCACACGCGCGGTGGTTCACAGGACAAGGAGAGGGTTTTGACTACAGCGCCCTCTCCCTCTCCCTCTCCCTCTCCCTCTCCCTCTCCCTCACGGTGGACGTGCAACAGTTCAATCGGTGTCAGGTTGCCAGAAGCATATTGTATTGTAGTATCATCATTGTTGGACCTTCCGAAGAGGTGAAGAGCCAAGTGCAAGGTTCACACGAGCACGAACTGTTGAACCTCCCGAAGAGGCAAAAGAGCCAAGCGCAAGGTTTTATATGAGTTGTCGTCCTAGTAGGAGTGTACTACAACTATAGCGAACGATGCTACTGTATGATGCCGCCACGTCACATATATCCAAAGCTGTGCCACCTTTTTTCTCAAAGAGCATGTTGGAGCCCATGTAACAACCACACAAGTTGCACGTACACATAACACATTTACTAGTAATAAATTCTAAAGGACAAATGCCAGTATGCCACACAAGTTCATCTCAAATTCATGTAATAAATTTGTGCACGACTAGTCTACATATATTCATAGCGCTACCGTTCACAATTTACCGTACTCCACTTACACGTTATAGATGGGCTACATGTCATCCTCCAGGTTCCAGACCCAGGTGTTCTTCATGGATGGCACGATCCATAGCGGTGGGCAATGGGAATCATTGTCGCAACTTTCTAGTCCGGTTCCACACGATGGAGACTCATCCAAGCTGAAGCGGCATAAATCAGGGATAGCGTGTCCCAGCATGTCGTTCATCCGGCGGTGCGCACTGAAGACACAACCATGCTTCATGAACGGCAGGCCTTCCATGTCGTGCACGGAAGGTGGCATCCGCTTCACAATGGGGTAGCTGTCCCCAATGAAAAGCGGGTACTCTCCAAGAGTGTTCCTCGGCACCCACGTAGCATCACGGGGGTCGAACTCGGCGCTGTTCATCTGGTACACGCGGCATCTCAGATTCGGACACATGGTGACGTACATAGTCAAGGTCCATGCATAATAATGTTGTGCTCAAATATGGCGGTCAGTAATACTGTGCAGCAAATAGTACTACTCCGGTATAGAGGAAGTAAAATAACCGGCTTATTATATATAGCCACTCTTGGCTACATGGATGAGATAGTAAGACATGGAAAAACAAAAATGGTGGTAGCTAGTGGGTTCAAGTCTTCAAGGGCCTAGCTAGCTATACGCGTCCTCCAAGGTAAAAGTACTCCTAATAGTACATAAGTAGAGTACTAGTACAACAATGAAAGAGAAGGTGAGAGGGTTAAAAAATGGAATACCTGGGTAGATGGTGACGGTCCGATCGTGGTAGATTGTGTGACCATGTTGCACATCAGTGGTACCATGGGTAACGACTGCTAAGATAGTTGATCCTAATATGCCAAAGTCAGCTACAAGGTTCCAGGTTAGACCGAATCGTGGATGCAAATGCACATCCAGGATCGGCGATCTTATTTTGATCGCGGGATGACTGGTCGCTGCAAAATAATGGAGTACCATTAGGGATGCAAATGATGATTTGTGCATTCCGTTTGTAATCTCCCGTACCGTAGGATGGCAACCAGATGAAACAAGTCCCCTGGCTTGTCACCGCAAAGATGCGGCCTAGATGGCGCACGACGTCTTCGAACGTGTAGGGGTACAAATCTGCCGCCGCCAACATGCGCCAGCCTCTGCTATTATTGCCTCTTACATTGATGGCAATCCTTATGTCAAACACCGCAATGAGATAGTAATCATCGTAGCCGTGTCGCTTTGTCGGCGGGTCCGCAATTGCTATATTCTTCAATCTCATGTAGGCATCATCATACGTATTCAAGACCAGCCAGTCTGGAAGGCCGATCCCAATGGTGGAGAAGGGGTCTACCGGAACGGCCCCACTGCTGTGGATGTTGTGCAAAATGATGGTGGTATCCGGCTGGAGGTATGCAAGCCAATCTTTGTTGGCACTGATCCAGACCTATATATAAGACAGTGGGCAGCGGAGAAATTACGGGATGGAAATGGAATAACTAAGTACTACATGATCAAACTCCATTACTGACCTACTCATTAGACAAAATCCGACTACCTCTCAACGTCGGCAACTCTAGCGGAGTCAACGTGCAACCATGGCCAGGGAGCGGTGGACTGTTTGAAGGATTGTCCCATAGAAGAACCTTCTCCTTGAGGATGCATGGAAGACCAACAAGCATGGCCTTTTCCCAAGCCTTTTTAAGCACCATCTTGAAAAAGTTGGTGTAGGAAGCACCGAGTCTTGCGGCGGTGAGGACATCGGAGCAGCGTGCGATTTCTCCCAGAGGATCGTTGTCCAAGGTCTCCCAGCCCCGATGAGTAGGAGAACCGCCTGGCGAATCCATGGGAGCGGCGACGAATTGCCTTCTCTTCAGGGGGAGGGGAACTGGCGAGGAGGAGATAAGATCGTAGTAACTGCAGGGCCTCGTCCCTTCCAACTGTAGATCATTCCTTAGAGAAGGGGTGAGGATATTATTTACTACTAGTACTAGCATTATGGGATTGCATTATACTGTAAATAATAGCACTAGTAAGAAATTTTTGGCACTAGCTAGTAGTTTTTGGCGTGGATTAAGAAATTTTGGGTATGTTTTTGCTATTTTTGTACACGCCAACTAGTGTAAAAAACGTCTTACATTATGTGACGAAGGAGTACGTACTCGTACGGTAGCAGTACTAGTACTACTTTCTCAACTAGTAGTGCGATGTACTGCAATTCTAGTATAGTGCACCAGTTTTGAACTCTTGAATCTCAGGGCCAAGGAGCTACAGTTGGAAGTGGAGGGTACTACTGTTCTCTAGAACCATCGTTGTACTATCAATGCAGGGAAAGTACACCTGCGTAGTGGCCTAGTGGGTACTCTCGGTGCTCTATTCAACCGCTCCTCTCATGTAGCTGGCCTACTCAGCCGCTCCTCTCACGCACACACTAGCAGCCTGTTTATCAGCGACGGTTACTGCGGGGGCAGCACATTTGAGTTATTTGATAAAGTGAGACTAGGCTTTTCGCTTCCATTTGTGGAGGTGTAATGGATCTCATCGAACTTTGTTAGTAGTTCCTTCTTTATGAATGAGATGAAGCAAATCTTTTGCCTCCGTTTCAAAAAAACACGTCAAGAGGAATTTCTTTTATAGTAGAGCCGATAATGGAGTGAAGTCCATGCGTGCAACACCACAAGCTACAGAGTAGTAGTAGAGCACTTTACGTATAGAGCCATATTGCACAGTTCCAAATGCCTCGCCAGGCTTTTCCGGCTCCTCGAGCTTAATTGGGAGGCGCTAGTTTAAATATGCTACTAGCTGATGCGGAAGCTGCAAGCGAGGTGTGGCTAGCGCGAGCATGAGAGCCATGAGATGTTGGGAAGGAAAACCTGTTCACGTGGCTAGGCTATCCAGTGCACCCGGATTGTGGTGCCGGACGTCCGTTTGACTTCAAAACGCAAACTACCCATGTAAAATATTGGCTCGCAGCGAAGTTACTATTTAAAAAAGGCCGTCGTGCGTTCGGCCGGGATCGAACCCACAAAACGAGGTATACACTCCGTGACCACTAGTAGTACTCGTTGGAGTACAACGCAACCTAGAATCGCCTTTTGTCGCTAGTAGTACATTGTTCCTTAATAATGCAAGAAACCACTAATAATGCTAAGAAACTACTACCACTTGCATACGTGGCAGACTTAAGATAAGACTACCTTATCAACCATTGTACATGCTCTTACCAACCAACCCTACCAAGAAACGGCGACTCTACAAAGTGTCGTTATAGGCACGTTTCAACCCATGGCCCTGTTTGGATACATTTGTTGTCAATCTAACCCTCCCATCCAAATACCAATTTGGTTAGAGTTTGTTCAGGGTTAGAATCTAACTCTAACCTCTAACTTAGAGTATCCAAATAGGGCCCATGTCGCCCATTAAGTCAACGCCTTCTATTAGACCGGGCGTTATGACTTGTGGGACCTACATGTCAGTCTGCACAAAAATCCCTGAGTGACCTCCTACCTCTGGCCCATCCACCTAGTCATCCTCGGCCATGGCACGCAGCTACCGCCGCTGACAGAACGCGAGGTCAAAACCGCCGGCGGTGCGGAGCCCATCTTGTGGTAGCCCGGATGCCAGCTATGTCCGGCGCTCGCGACCGCTAGCTAGCCAAGATAGCTCCGTATAGCTGCTTGTCTGCAAGGTTTGCTAGCTAGATTGGCATGGCAACGCGGCGGCTTGCTCGCGCGCGCCGCGCTAAGGCCAGCCATCTGGCTCGAGCGAAGGCCAGCGCGGCGGCTTGCTAGCTCGTGAGTCATGCTCGGGCCAGCCTACCAACCCATGCGGAGGCCGGCGCGGCCTCTGGCCCGTCCGACGGAGCGGCGACCAACTCGCTCATCACCGGCGCCACTGATGAACACGCATCAGTACTGTTTGAAGTAATGTTCAGGAAAAATAATGATTTGAGGGGAATAACAGGATAAAAGGTCATATGTGGGTCCCTCGTGTCAACGGTCAAACAATATGTGTTGGTTGAAGCTCCCTCGTCAGCATGGACGTGTGGGCCAACCCTGTTATAAATGGGTTTAAACTAACCTAATCTATACTCCCTCTGTCCAATAATATAAGATGTTTTTGCAAGCTAAACTAGCTTGCAAAAACGTCTTACATTGTGGGACGGAGGGAGTACTAGGTAGTAGTTTTTGGCGTGGATTAAGAAATTTTGGGTATGTTTTTGCTATTTTTTGTACAATAGATTCTTCCTAGGGCTGGTTGAAAGTGGTATTTTTTTGTTAAATACTCTACATATTGTAAGTAGGAGTGAAAGTTAAGCTTTGGAATCCAATAAGCAAGGCTAGTTACATAATGCATATGTGTACATGATTGAAAGTGAATATCAACCATGTGTGACTAATATCTTGATGGAAAACTCGAAACTATGGAATACTAGGAAAAAAATTGCATGGTTGGAAATACTAGCAATGTTCATGCGCGTTGCAACGAATCATAATTAGAATAATACTTATTCACAAACTTGATATAAAACACTCTAATTTTGATATACATATATCACTAGAGATATATTATGTTTCAATTAGAATATATTCCTTGGGCTGTTTTGGTGAGGTCAGGGAGGGATGTGGTTGGTTTTAAGATACTAACTATGGGGTTTTCTGTAAATTGGTAGACAAGTGGGATGTTGGTGAGAAAAGGCAACAACTTACCTCACAGTCGTTAGATGTAGATCTAATGGTCACAAACGACAGATGGCAGACACACCATCATCACGAACTTAGTCTTCTGTAGGAGTACTAGCAATATTTGTGCATTGGACAGAACATCAAGATGCATTTTTTTATAAAACACTTGTTGTGATTGACACATGCGGGGGTAATCCCATGTGTAAAAACTAATGATATCTCAAGAAATAGGAGATAAGGTGAAGAGGAGTGGGGCGTGGTGGTGATTGGTGGTCGGACTGAGCGGAGGCATGGGGATTGATGACGCCGGCAGCGGCCACCAGGCCAATTTGTTCTAGAGGCTTCCTTTCTTAATTTCTCAACAATGAGGTTGTTGGAGATAAGGATGAACGAGGGAAGGCCTTGTCTGCAAATGTGGAGAAGGGTCCGGGTATCTTTTAGTTTAATTTCCAACCGTCAGATATAGATCGGACGGTCTATATTGCAAGATGGCACGCGTACCATCATCACCAACTCATTTTTTTATAAGAGAAGAAATATAAGTATGGAGATACAAACGTACTATCAATACTTTTTTCCGTAAACTAGCATCTACATTCTATTCAATGCCTCAGCATGTGAGGCCTTAGCACAATGACTTCTTGACTGTGTAAATCAAAGGTTTTCCCGTCGCCGATAAGGAGGGGGTGACGGCGGCGCGCTTTTTGGCTTGCTGTAGTCCTAGTAGTCATACTTGGTGCTCTAAGCACGTGTAGATTTATTCTTTTTCACGTCTCATGTTCACCGTACTACCACAATTGTTGATGAATAGACAGTAAGTTATTCACGGGGAAACCCTTGTTGAGCGTGTTTGCGAGAGAGAGAGAGAGAGAGAGAGAGAGAGAGAGAGAGAGAGTGCGTGTGTGATATGTGTAGAGACTGAGGCAATGATAACAGATTCTTTGTGTCTATGTGTGTGGAGGATAGAGAGAGACATTTACATGGGGCTTTGTGTTGTGTAACATGGAGACACATATACATAATTAGAGAGTGAGTGTGTGAGATACACATGCGGACATGGGGAGAGACGAGGATCCAGATTAATGGGTGTTTGTGCGTGTCTGTGTGTGTTTCTGCGCACATTTGTGTGTGAGAGGGAGTGTGTGTATGTGGAGTAGAGAAACCACTAATGATGTAAACCTAGTATAAGGGAAGGGGGAATGGTGTGACATGTGTAGTAGCGGGATAGCATGGGTGCGGGCGGGGGGAGCAGACTATTTGGAAGAGACATCGAGTGTGTGTGGGAGAGGGGTGTGAGAGCGAGTGAGAGAGAGAGAGAGAGGAAGAGAGGGGGTGTTTGTGTCCATAAATGGCATATAGATAGGGAGACAATGTTGATGTTGTTTGAAATTGGCCTATGTACGGAGACGCAAGGGAAGCGAGTCATCGTGTGTGTGATAGGGACTTCATGAGATATCTAGAATAGTTGGTGTAGAGAACAATGTGCGAGACTGAGAACGATGATACATTAGGGAGCTATGGAAAGAGTCATGACAAATATGTATACAGGGAGGAGCTGGGGCGGGTCCGCATGTGGGAGAGATAGAAAGAGGAGAGTGGTGCACAAGGAGACAAAGTGTGCTTGTTTGCAATGGGGGTGGTGTGTGAGGTGAGTGTGCGAGAACCACATAACTAGGGAGATAGACGTTTGGGGGCGACGTTTTGTGTGTATGGGAAAGATACACTCTATATAGTGCGTGTGCTTGGGAAAGAGAGATGCTGGGAGACCTAGCTAGAGAGTGGGGGAAGAGATGTGTGCATGCCCAAGAGACAAAGTGATAGAGACCTACTTTGGGGTCCAGACTTTAGATGAGAGAGGGGTGTTAATGTGCTCATGT
>NC_041380.1:79029646-79167619 GCF_002162155.2 Triticum dicoccoides
GGGGAGGGTGGGCGACGAGGGGGGGTGGCTTCAGATAAAGAGTGAGGTGTCTATATTTGAGGGACTTTAGCGTAATTGAGATATACATGGTCAATAGTGTGTGCACTCATGGTTGATCAATTTGTTTCACAGTTTGGACTATGAGATAATGATACTTTTGAACATGCGTGATATACCTTGATGTACCAGAATTACAAACCTAAGATTGGAATTTTGGAATTCGACTCCATCATTAGCTTTTGTAATTCATTTAAATAGAGGTACATTTTTAAGCCAGGATTTCGTGATTTCAAATTCATATATCAAACCTAGAGATATACACATATGGGCATGTTCAAACTTTATAATCATCCACTTTATTCATAGACATACACATTTTTGCTTTTCTCATCATATTTAGGATAAACACATTTGGAATTTCATTTGAATTGGACCGTATGATGGTATTTTCTTGTAGTAGCTCAATGATCCATATTTGAATTGAATGGACAATCTAAGTTTCGAGTTGGAGACATTGATTTTCAAAACTTGCACTTTTTTTGCATGCAAAACAAACAAATTCTCGGCCATGATATCATAGTCGGCCGTACAAGAGTAGACTATAATTTCAGGCGCCAAAACCTTTCAAACTTCCCGCTCACATCGAAATATCTCGCGCCCGAAAGTTTAGCCCTGCGATATTCCTGTTTTACCCCTGCCACATGAACGGAAAAGGGCTGCTTTGGTAACTCCATTGTTTTCCCCTCTTTTCCCCCAACATTCTTCCCTAGAGCCCCTCCCCTTCCCCTCCTCGACCCCCCAACCACGACAAGCCGCCGAATCTAGTCCTCCGCCGCAGCGGTGGACCTCACACCCCGACGGATCTACCTTCTGCACCTTGGAACCCCCAACTGCCAACTCACCACTTCACCGGAGCCGCTTCAGCAACTGGCTTGTCCACCGCTCCAGATCTCCTTGACCGCCATCATGGTCCACCACACCGGATCTGCTTAACCGGCGCCCTCGTCCACCACAGTGTAGGCCCTTCACTGACTCCCTCGTCCATCCCTTCGCTAGCCCTTCATACAAGCCCTGATCCGCCACAACAGATCCGCCTCACCGAAAGCACTGTACAACGCGCCCGCTGAAGCCTTCGTCCACTGCACCGGACCTGCTCCACGAACGCCATATTCAACTCCACCGGGCCTGCTTTACCGACGTCGCAGCCTCATCAGGTTATTTCGATTTGTACTCCTTCGGTTTTTATCTTTATCGTGCAACTGTTCACTTACCACAGATGAGCTTTCTTGTATGTCGACAGGCGCCGCAACCATAGCACCGGAGCCGCTTCAGCGACGGCGACAGCCATCCCAAACTCAACCGCAACACGAGCACCATCCACGATCCTTAGCTATCAAGTATGCCAATGATACCCATACGCCGCCGAGAATCAGGTACTATTATCCAACGGTCGGCGCCTACATTCACTTTCTTAGCATAAGCACCGCACCTTTGAATTTCTTCAGGGCATCATTTAGTTTTTCATGAGACAAGTTATTCTGCTTGCACCTGTAGGGCCATACTTATGGCAGTGAATATGTTACATGTGCTAAATTACATACCAGTGCACATATAGTTAATATGCTTTAGTTTTGTCCTAAGTATTACTGTACTTCCTAGATATCACTGCCTTCTATTTTACTTCTTGCATGCTATGTTTATGATAATGGTGTTGTTCTGATGCCACTTGTTGGTTCCATCAGAGTGCTTCATGTTCTCTATTATTAATTACACATCAGCAAACTAGCATGTGGTTCCACTGGTTTTTGTTTGTTTTACCCTACATTTTCTGATGCTAGCTATTACATCACTGCTCTGAGCCACTATTCATTACTTTTTTGTGTGTTCTTGATCTTCCCAAGTTGCATGACTAATTTGATGCTTCTATTAATTATGGATCTACCAACCCCATCAAGCAAAATATTTGTTCTTTTGGGGCTGGCACCTCGAACAAGCATAAAAATAGAGGGAAGCAGATATATTGTCGTGTATGCACACACCCTTCTTTCATTAGTTTAGATGAACCATTGATGATCAATTCGAAACAGTGCATGCGATTAAAATTAATTTTACCTAAATAGAGGGTGCAGAATAAACTACAACAAATAGATTTGCAACCACGGGATGCTGACGATATCTTCAAAGAACATTGCAACAGCAGCGAGGCTTCACAGCAACATATGGTAAGCCAGTGTGTTTTAGTACATGTGAAATGTAATGTGTGTGGGCTGCTTTCTTGGCTTGTGCCCTCAACCTGTAATCCTATAGAATAACAAATATTTCAGTTGTTTGCTTCGCTGTATTGCTTGATTTGAATGCTTGTTTGTTACTTGTTACGCTATACCTGAGTTGGCCAATATGTCAGCAGTGCCTGCTGTACTATCATAAAGAAATGCATGCCCAGTTCATTTGAGTCCTTAACTTTTCCTTTGAACTTCATCACAAGACTGTATTTGTAGTTTATATGAGGCCACATAGTTAAGTGCTTTCTCAGATTATTTCAACTACTTAGATGCCTTGGCAACTTAAATATAGTGGTGGTACACTCCCTTTCAACTAGGGATGTCAATTGGGTCCTGTTTAATCCCGATTAAAGTCCACTAGTGATATGATAGTTCAAAAGAGTTTTTGTTTTTTGAGGAAAATGAACCAGAGAGCTAGCAAAACTAACTAGATGGGACTGGCGGATGTCATTTATTTGCCACTTACATCCCTAGTTTCATCTTACCATTTTAATTTCTTTTCGGCTGATGCTGCTTCGAACCATTTAAATATAGCTTGCCATGCTCGGCAATAATTCGTATGTCGTTTACTATGTAAGCTTACTGCCTGGATCATGTGATAACTATCTCTTACTTATGTCCAGCGGAAACCTTTCAGGATGCCGTACACACTAGGACACAATGTACAACCCCAGAATCAATTTGTGGAAGCAATGCCCCATCCATGTTACCAGATGGTAGCAGTTCAGAGGCAACACCACCGGAGAGCAGTCTGAGCACATATATTATAGTTCTTGAGGCTCTACTAGAGGCATAAAGAGATGGTGTGGCTGCCATGAATGAGGTAACCTCGATCTTGAAGCTAGAAATTATGCAATTAGTTGCATGCATTATGCAAGCAACCCAAGAATTGGAGGAAGTAAGAATGTTGCATTTGAAGACGGAGGAGGTCCTGTTGCTTCTGCTATCTGAAGCCTAGCATAATCCCAGTTCTTCTTTAGATAGCAGTTGAAATTGTCATTAGATTATTGTACTTGCATGCTGTGTCATGTCTCTGAATGGATTATGTTGTAAGACCCCCTATGTTGTCCATGTGTTGTAACGATCCAAATTTTTTAAGCGAGGTAATCCTCAGTACTTGTATGATTGACATAAGGTGAACTGTTTTTCGTGTGAGCATATTGTATTGCATGAAATAACTGTTTGACTCAAAGTGTATCCAACCTACTGAATTCAAAGATCACGACATTTCTAAATCATAATCATATATAAAGGTGGAATAAATCTTTATTGTGGTTTTGAAGAAATAAATAACAAAACGTAGAATTATCAGTGGATATTTGTAACCTAATAAAAATTGGATTTGGATTTAGTTGCCAGGGCCCAGGGCAAACGTGAATGCTAATTCTCCCAAGTTTTGAACGAAGCAGCTAAACACCCACTATCATTTGTGGGCTGCTCAAAGCAAGTGTTTGCGAGATGGAAATTACTGTCTACCCCTGACACTTGACATCCTTATTGACTGGATTTACACTGCTGTCGATAGGGGTAGACTAGTAACTTCAATCAGACATGACACGACGTCCTCTGAGCCCATTCAGACACGGTGGGCGCCAAACGTGGGTGGCAAAACACATTTGATTCAAGCTCGTCCGAAAGACATGTGTCTCTCCCTCCATTTTCCCATTCATCCACGGTGGGTGGCAAAACAAACTCTCCTCGTCTGAAATCGATGTAGGCTAATATTTTAAATAGGGGCACATGTGTAACTTCCCTCAGACGTGACACAACCGCCCTACCTGTCAGCCCCATTCATACACCGTGGGCACCAACCGTGGGCGGCAAAACACCCTCTCCTCGCCCGAAATCGTTACCGGCAAATATTTGGGAGATGCGAGATTACGGTCCTATACCCAACCGACATGATATCTGAAATTTTAAATGAGGGATAAGTTCATAAATTTCCCACATTTCAGACAAGAGCGTCCCAAAGTTTGAGATCCCCCCTCCCCCTCCATTTCCCCATTCATACATCATCGGCACCACGACAACCTCCCCACTGCGGCCAGCCTCCTCCGTCCGCCACCCCATCCTCCACCTTGCCGGAGCCGCTACCCCTACCCTGTCGTCCACTGCAAGAGATGGACGTCTCTCATCCATGACGCCGGACCAGGATCCTTTCATCGCGTCGTCTCGCCTCATCGGTTCCGTCGTCCACCTTACCGTTGCCGCTCCTACGACCGCCTCGTCCACGGTAACATGATTTATCCCCTGACCCGGCCGTCTGCCATCTAAACTCTTCTTCCCCGCCGCCGATAGCCATCGCACCCGCAGCACCCTCAACGTATCAGCAGGGGCCTACACGGCGTCGCAAGAGAGGTGGTACTCTTCCATATGTGCTTAAGTTATTAATCTCACCCAGAAAATAGATCTTAAATTGTTTACCGTGCTTTTCTTGTCCGTACCAAATCGTAGTGGCTAGTTGAATGCAAACATTGGTTGCAAAGTAGCTTTGTCCAGTTTGCACCTTCAGATCCGCCATGTCACGGTCACTATACTCGTAAAGCTTATGGTTTCCCCCCTTTATATTCACTACCATCATCGTAGGTGCTTCACTAATTCGTGTTGTGCTAGCACTGCTCCTCAAGACCTCAACCCATCAAGTGAAACAACATGCCACTTATAATTCCAAAGCTTACGTGTTGAAATACGAATCTGATATGATGTTCATATTACTAAAACAAAGAACATTTAACTGGTCACCTAATGTTCCTATATTCGTTTCGAAAAGCATGTGCGCCACCCACTGGTCCAGCTAGTTCCACTTTCCTGATTTTACTCTTGATGCTTAGGGTTTTCCCCTTTTATCTACTCTACTATGATCTGCGTAGGTGCTTTCTGTCATACTAGCATTACTCCACCCTTCAAGCTAAACAACACAACACTCAAAGTTCCAAAGCTTAGTTGTTCAAATATGATTGTGATATGATACTAATATTATTTAACAGACACATTTAATTGGTTAGCTAAAGGTCCCACTTGAGTTTCCAAATGCATGTCGCGACATATAGAGAGACAACAGAATTGCATTTCTTTGTCACTTGTTGACTATACTTTCTTGTCCATACCAAATCTTAGTTGTTATTTCAAAGCAAACATCGGTTGCTAACTACCCTTTGCATGGTTTGCAGCTTCAGATCTGCCATCCCACTGCCACGGGCAACACTATACTCATCATGATTATGGTTTCCCCATTTTATGAGGACCACGATCAGCCTATGTGGTTCGTGTCGTAATAGCACTGCTCCACCCATCGAGCTAAACAAGCTTAGTTGTACAAATTCAAATATGATATTATGCTGATATTAGTAAAACGGTGAGATGTTTAATTGGTCAGCTAAATGTTCCTACTTTAGTTTCGAAATGCATGTGAGCCACATATGGAGAGACCGGAAGGAATAGTATTTCTCTGTGCGCTCTGGTTCATCATGGGTGGCCAACCGACATTGTATAGAAAGACTTGTAATCTCTTCAATCTGCTTGCTCTTATGCTCTTCTTTAAGATGATCCTCTTCTCCTGCGGTCGACTGGTCAGGTCAAGTTATTTTCCCTTAGTATATTTTGAATCTGTCAGGTCAAGTCGACTTGTTCTTCTTTACTATATGTTGAAGTTGTCATCTGCGAAGTATCATCACTTCTGGAGCTCTCATATTTTGAGTAGTAGGCCACACTATATTAATGCACACACCAAATTACAGCATGCATGGCACCTCTTAGAAGAATTGCGGAGATAGCACAAAGGGGTTTACAGGGAGGAAGTATTAGATTAGAATCACTTCTGCATTACAAAGATAATCTCACTTGTTTTTATGTTTTCATGCATGTTAGGTATTGAACATTATCAAAATGAATATGAGAATGGGTGCACGAGAGGAATATTGTGGAACAATCCACTGGCTAGCAAACTTGGCATGGTGGAGGATGGCCAATCTTATTCACCCATCAAGGTGCATGCTGTAACTTGGCAAGGTTGTATTGGTCGCACATATTTTGCATCTGACCTCTTGCATTACTTCTACTTTGTTACACCATCTGCTTAGTTTAAGCATCATATATGAGTATATGCCATACCTATCCATTTTTTATACCAATTCCATGTGTCTCATATTATGTTTTTCCAGTAAAATGTAGTTCTTTCGTAATAGATGTCCAAAAGGAAGAGGGTGAGTGCAGATCCTCAAGGAGTACAAACTAGGTATTTGGAAAAGGTAGTGATACCTGTTAAATCAGATAGATCAGCAGCCACAGAAAACATAGGCCCAACTGTACCAGACTTTACCCCTACTCTAGTGGCCAAACCCCTATTAGAACTGCTGAGAGCCCAGCGTCAGGTATTGTCTATGATATCAATTCAAAATTTGAACTCCTAAATTTCTGCATGTGCCTTACCTTCTCTCTTGTATGAAACTAATTTTAGATGAATCTCCTTGCTCAAAGGATCATAGGATCTCACGACAATACTAGGCTCTGCATTGCTCTTGTCAGTACCTCTTGCCCTTTGTCAGCATACTTACACTCATTGCTATTTGATTATGTAGCATCACTGTAAATGTTCGCTTCTTTATCCTCCCTTTGCTTGAAATTATAAGATCTATATTTACTCTTAGATAAATGTAGAATTAACACAATGGTTATGAAGTTTTGGATTGCTCATGTAAGTACCTGTTGTCATGTACTCCCTTTGTATCGAATTAATTATTGATCAATTGGATGTATTTAGAACTTAATAGTGCTAGATACATCCATTTGAGTGACAAGTAATAACGGATGGTGGTGGTATTACTATACATGCATCGCAAGATAGTTGATTGTCTAGCATTACTCTGCATCTTGTCTGCCCTGCCCTCCACTTTCTCCAAATTATCATATCTACATTTACTCTTACCAAAATGTTGAATAAAGCCAATGCCACTTAACACATTGATGTCTACATTCCTCTTGTCAGTACCTTTTGCCTTGTACCGTTGTACTTAATTAATTGCTATTTGTTTATGTATCATCAGTCTGCACCTGAGCTTCATTATCCTCTATTTCTTCCAATATTATTTGATCTATATTTACTCTTTGCAAAATGTATAATAATGGTAAGTTCATCCTTCTCAAGCCTTCAAACTTTGTTCTAGTATAGATTTGGATAGGCATCATTTCCTCCACTGCTTTTTACATCTGATTGGATATTTGCAACAACTACCAGTTTTAAATTGTAGTTGTAAAAACATGTTCCTTATGCAGAACAGATCCATTTCTTTGCTTATATAATTGTGAAACCTGTTACATGTCTCCTTGTTTCTCTTTTAGAGTCGTATCTCTTATGCCAGGCAGAACTTTAGGAAAGATAGTGAGCCAAACCATATTAAGGACAGCGAGATGACCCCAAGGTCCTGTCTTGATGAAGACAGTGAGTTGAAGCTACTCACTAGCAGGTGTGAGACAACCTCTATGCAGTCGTTGCCTCAGTCAGTTCAACTTCTTCAGTCTCAACTTAAAGGGGAAAGGCTTGCTTCAGCTCAGCTCCGACTTGAACTCAAAGATGTAATGAAGATGTCAGGGGACTGCCTTGCGCACTATGGTGCCATACAGCTAGGGATGAAGCATTTATCGTTGACACAACTGAGGTCTCATCAGCTTGTTCGACTACTTGCGGGGCCTGACCTTGCCAGGTCTATTGCCTTCTGAAGTGCTCTCAGTTTTGTATATTCTTTTGTCGGCGCATTTATATGCACTGGTGGCGACCTTTGATGCCCAGTGTATGTAATCTGCGATCATGTTGCGCTTTATTATCACCGGTAGCGAACTTTGATTCCCAGTGGATGTAATATGCCGTAATTTCTTTATTGTATAGTCTAGGTTTATTCTTTGGTCGGTATGTTGTAATTTAGGCCGGAAGGTTCAGCAGATCTCAGTGTTGTCAGTCTTCAGGCCGGCCTGTTACTCATATGGGCCAAAACATGGGCCTATAATCAGCTTGGGCCATTAGCAGGTCTAAACCTATAGTAGTTTCCCGCCTTTAACATGCCATGGGCTACATATTTACTGTAGTGACACTAGGCCTCCTACGGGCCGTAGAAACAATGGGCCTTCTACGGTCCGTAGAAACAATGGGCCTTCTACGGGCCGTAGAAAAAATGGGCCTTCTACGGGCCGTATCATCAATGCGCCTTATACGGGCCGTATGATCGATTGGCCAAACATGGGCCAAAAACAGATCGCATTATGGCCGTAAACGGGCTAGAGTTGGAGTCGTCCGTTCATGGGCAGACCATAACGGGCCATCATTAATAGGCTGTATTTGATGACGCTATGAAAATGGCCCAACGTATTAACGGGCCACAAACGGACCGACTGTAACCATGGGCTGAATTTGGCCCACAAGCAGAAAATGGTAGTAACGAGCCGTAAGTAACCGAATGCTGGAAATGAGCCCAAGAATAAATGGGCCTTGAGAAGGTCGAAAGATAACATGGGTTGCAAACGGCCCAATGGATTAATGGGCCGTTAATGGGTATAAAGTGATACACTGTTCATTACGGGCCAGTTTTACCATGGGCCATTAATGGGCCAAGAGTTACAAAGGGCCTCATACGGGCCGAAAGACGTCATGGGCCATACATGGGCCGGAACTTAAAATGGGCTGGAATCATATTGGATGGCCCAGATGATGCTACTGGGCCTAATTCGGATAGGTCGTAACGGGCCATGGTTAGCGGGCTGTAAATGGGCTATATGTGAACATGCCGTTAACAGGCTTTCCGTGGGCCGGCCCAACACCTTTTGACCAAGTCAAACGGGCCGGCCTTTTCACAAGAATGGGCCTCTGTTCGGCCGTGCCACATGTCGACGTATCACAGGTGCCTTCGGTCTAATGAGTGGATAACATCTGTCCCAACGGTGAGCCGGCACGTGTTTCCTCTAGCCAATGATGATTTTACACGTGGAAAATCCCCGTTGGCCGGTGCTGTTAGCGGGTTATCGGATCCAAAACCGGACCCGATAGCTTAACGGCGTTCCGTTACGGTGGATGCCACGTGCCGGTCACCCTTGACGAAAGCACTTCTATGACGCGTGATTTATCGTCATGGAAGTGGACACTTCCGTGATGATAATTTTGGTAATGTCATGGAACTATTCTACGACAACACAGGTATGACTACCTTGATTCTGTCATAAAATCGTCATGGATGTACATGCATGACAAAAAACGCGACCTACTGTGACAAACACGTATCATCACGGAAGTGTATTTTTTTGTAGTGAAAGAGACTTGCCGGTAATGAGATTGAACTAGGTATGGAGATACCGACGATCGAATATCGGGGAAGTAACATACCGATGGACAAAGGGAACTACATATGAGATTAGCTGAATCCTTTACATCGACGTTCGACCGATAAAGATCTTTGTAGAATATGTAGGAAACATTATGGGCATCCAGGTCCCGCTATTGGTTATTGACCATGGAGGTGTCTCGGTCATGTCTACATAGTTCTCGAACCCGCAGGGTGTACACACTTAACGTTTGGTGACGATATAAGTATAGTTGAGTTATTATGGTGGCTGCCGAAGGTTTCTCTGAGTCCCAGATGAGATCCTGTACGTGACATGGAACTCCGGAATGGCCCAGAGGTGAAGATTGATATATTGGACGAAGGGTATTGGAGTCCAGAAGTGTTCTGGGGGTACCGGGTGATGACCAGCATGACCGAAAGGGGTTTTAGGGTGCCCCGGCAAGTATTGGGGGGGATCTTGGGCCAAGGGGGGCAAACGAGCCCACTAAGGGGATGTGCCCCCCCTCACCCTTTCCCATGTTCCCAAAAGGGGTGGGGGCCTTCCTGGGGTTTGTCTCCTCCTCGCTTGGGGGCCAAGTCTCCTAGGGGGAAAACCCATCTAGGGTTTCCCTCTTGTGACCGCCGGCCCTAGATGGGATCCCCTAGGGGCGCCCCCCGCTCTCCCCCTTCCCCCTTATATATAGATAGGTACAGAGAGGGAAGCCGCACCCATATATAGATCTATTCGTGCCACGGTGCTGCTCCTCCTCTCCCTCATAGCCATGTTCTTCTCCATAGTGCTTAGCGAAGCTCTGCTGAGATTTCTCCACCACCACCGCCATCATGCCATCGTGTTGCTGGAGGACTCAAGCTACTACTTCACCACTTCTCGCTGGGTCGAGGAGGTGAAGGCGTCATCAAGCCATACATGTGTTGAACACGGAGGTGTCGTCTGTTCGGCACTTGAATCGGAGTTCGCGGGGCGGATCATGATTGGATCGCGAAGATGTTCGACTATATCAACCGCGTTTCTCAACGCTTCCGCTTAGTGATCTACAAGGGTATGTAGATGCAATCTCTCCTCTCTTAGATGTTCATCTCCTAGATTGATCTTGGTGGTCGTAGGAAAATTTTGTTTCCCATACAACATTCCCCTACAGTTGAATCCTTCATGGCAAACGTTTTGCATATTTTTGACGTTTTTTTACATCACCGTTTGCGATTAATGCATCACACACAATTTCGTTAAATAGTCTATGATTGTAGTGTCGCGTTAGCAGCATAATACAGTAGTGGTCAAAACTGCATTCCTTAATGGATTTCTTAAACAAGTGTTGTATATGATGCAACCAAAAGGTTTTGTCAATTCTAAAGGTGCTAACAAAGTGTGCAAGCTCTAGCGATCCATCTATAGACTGGTGCAAGCATCTCGGAGTTGGAATATATGCTTTTATGAGGTGATCAAAGCATATGGTTTTATATAGACTTATGGTGAAGCCTGTATTTACAAGAAAGTGAGTGGGAGCATTGTAGAATTTTTTATATTATATGTGGATGGCATATTGTTGATCGGAATGTTGGGAAACATAGCATGCAATTTCAAAAAAAAAAATCCCACGCTCA
This sequence comes from Triticum dicoccoides, assembly GCF_002162155.2. Taxonomy (NCBI): domain Eukaryota; kingdom Viridiplantae; phylum Streptophyta; class Magnoliopsida; order Poales; family Poaceae; genus Triticum; species Triticum dicoccoides. Next base: position 79,040,856 of record NC_041380.1, read on the forward strand.
CGCAATATCTATCTAGGAGATGCATAGCAACAAGAGGGGGAGAGTGTGTCTACGTACCCTCGTAGACCAAAAGCGGAAGCGTTTGACAACGCGGTTGATGTAGTCGAACTTCTTCTCGTTTTGACCGATCAAGTACCGAACGTACGTCACCTCCGATTTCTGCACACTGTCGGTGTCAAAACCGGCGGATCTCGGGTAGGGGGTCCCGAACTGTGCGTCTAGGCCGGATGGTAACAGGAGGCAAGGAACATGATGTTTTACCCAGGTTCGGGCCCTCTTGATGGAGGTAAAACCCTACATCCTGCTTGATTAATATTGATGATATGGGTAGTACAAGAGTAGATCTACCATGAGATCAAGGAGGCTAAACCCTAAAAGCTAGCCTATGGTATGATTGTTGTTTTGTATGTTCTATCGACTAGCCTGGCCCTGGTTTATATAATGCACCAGAGGCCTAGGTTAACAAGAGTCCTAGTCGAATACGCCGGTGGGGAGAAGTCCTTGTCTTGATCGCCAAGTCTTTGTGGAATCTTCCTTGTATGCGGCAGCTGTCCAAACTAGCCCATGAGTATACGGCCATGGGGGGCCTCGGCCCAATCTAATAGATCGGGAGACGATGTGATGAGTACCCCCTAGTCTAGGACACCGTCAGTAGCCCCCTGAACCGGTCTTCAAGTTAGGGACGCTCCTCGATTCTTCCGAACCGTTCTTCATCTTCGGTCGTCGGTCTTGAAAACTGGTTCAACAAATCTTCTTTATCTTTGATCTTGAGGATCGCCGAAATGCATTCGACGAGTTTACACGTCGGGTATCTGAGGAGCCCCTTTAAGTTTCTGGCCTTTATCAATGCCTTGTTATTTTTATGCTGCACCTCGGGTTTGAAGTTGTTCCCGGGAGGCAGTGTCCTCTTGCGTCCGAGCTCCAACGCTGGACTGCATTAGAGGTATCTTTTGCAGCCGAGCACCAACGTCGGACCACTTTCCGAGCTCCAACGCCGGAATGTATCCGAGCTCCAACATCGGACTGTGTCCAAGCTCCAACGCCGGACTATATCCAAGATGTCATAGATCATCTTGGTCCAAAAAAGTTAAAGGAGTTTAGCCGAGCTTAATGCCGGAAATGCCCTCTATGGAGCCAGCCACTAGCGCCCGAGCTTTATGCCGGACTGCTTCCGAGGTGGTGCACCACCCCGACTGTGGGCCGATTCTTTGTTAATATTTTTTATTATTGCAATTTATTCTCTACCGAGATATATAGCCAGTAGCCCTCAAGGTGTGTATCGGTCTAAAACCCGAGATGCACCTGAAGGATGATGTAAGACCGCTGATCCCAATAGCTGCTGAGACTCAGGTTGATTTGCAATATCTGCCTGAGGATCAAGTCCAAGCTCGGCAGAATACTTCGGGACACTAAAAGCGGCGTGCTCAGTCCTCGAGAGTCAGGTTGGGTGCGGCCGACCAACCTGAGGATCAAAATCTCCTCGGAAACTATATTGCACATAAAATTTTCTGCATTGGACAAGCAATGCAGTAGCCCCCGAGACACTGGTTGGGTGGTAACACCAGATCAGGGGATCAATGTGCCCCTTTAATATTTGTAAATAATAATCCCGAAGCCCAGTAGCCCCCGAGCCTTAATGCGGGCACGGGTGGCCGAATTAAGGATCAATATCCATAGTAAAATCACAAATTATGTGTAATGACTCTATGTATCCAAGTACTTTACGTCATTAATGCTCGGATCTGCATTGTACAAAACTTTGTTGACCGACCATCGGCTTCCACCTCCTCGGCCAGTAGCCGAGGAGTGCTTGTCCTACTTTATAAAGCCTTTATGAGGGCGAAGTTTGACAACAAACAAGGCAATCTGGCCATACGGTTTTATAAACAAAGGTACGCAGAGAGTTATATTACTATTTAACAGAAGAAATGTCTTCCAAAGAAAATAGTCCCGCTATAGGTTCCTTTCTTTGGGTTGTCATGCTAAGCATGATCATTAAACCTCAGCTCTAATGTAAGAGCAAAATATTGAGGATTTAGTTTGGGAGGCCAGTTAATAGCCCCCGGTAGTGTTCGGCGACAGTCGGGGTCAAGCCGTAAACACTTCGGCCAATGTTATGAACGACCCATCATTTAACATAGTCATCGGATCGCTGACCAGTTTACGCTTATTGTGAAAGTCAGTTTTCGGCTTTCTCCACTGAGGTGCTTAACCATGTGAGCTGGAAGCACAATCGCAGTGGTTCTCCCTTTGCACGCCTAGCCGAACAAAACGGAACGTAGGAAGCAAGTGCAGGAGCCGGGCAACCCAACTATTGACCGAAGACACAATTCGAAACCGATGCATATATAGCAATATCTGAGAATGTTTTTGCCGAATCCCTAAAGGTGTTCGGCGTTGCACTGCGAGACTAATGCTGGAAAAGCATAAATAGTTTAAAAGTGCCAAAAAGCTTGGAAAACCAAGAAACGTCAGTAAAAACATGACGTCCGAACAATATCAAGTGTTCGGTGCCAATCTGAAAGTTGGTCTTAGAAAAAAGAAGTGCTTCTGTCGTGTTTTAGCATGATACATCCTATCTCAAGACTTCGAGCGGGTCAGCCTACGGCTTCAACCTCCTATCCCGAGGGCGGAGTACTTCTCATCAGGCCAGTTTAGCAAACTAAACTCTAGCGGCTTTGAGAGAGAAATTAGGCTCCCCGGCTAGTGATCGCACACTCGTGTCGAAAAAAGGAGTGATAAATAATAATAAAACTTTGCAACGACTAAGAAGAAGAGCATTTATTATAAAACGGCTCAAATAAACTTAAGAGCCCCCAAGTGACTTGGGTAGAAGAATGATTTCATGTACCGAAGTACTTATATCATATCTATGTTCAACCGAACTTTAAATGCGTCTTAACCGACCGCCAGCTTCTCCCTCTTCGGTCAAGGACCGAAAAGTGTTATGTACTCCATCGGTCGAGAATATCGACGGTGTTTCTAACCAGGCAATCAGGCCATAAGGCTGTAACCGACAAAGCACGCTCATGGAACTTATGCTATATTACCGTGAAGTGTAAGAAGCATCTTCGAAGAAAATAGTACCCCCACCGATACCTTTCTTCGGTGCTCATTGTTATTATGAGACTTGTGTAATAGATTTTTTGTACTCATGAGTTCCGTTGTGTGCCGACCATCATTGAAAACTATAAGAGCGCTAGCTTTCGGCTTCACCCAGTCTGAGGTCCGGCTCGGGCGACCCGATCGTGACAATCACAGAGGTGCTCCCTTTACTCCCTAGCCGAACAATCGGGAACGTAGGGGTAAACACAGGAGCGAGGCAACCCAGCTTGCAAATTGCTTAAGTCAATATGGTGCATATTGTGGCGTAATACATGAACAAGGAACGAAGCCGTACAAGTATAATCATATGCAAGTGGAAAAGCTTCATGAAGGAAGCCCCCAAATGAATTGGGTATTTGAATTTATGCGTCACAAACAAAGTTTGGACAAGGAAATTTTTTACAAGCAACTTTTTTCCAAAAAAGTATAATACTTGGTTGAACCGAACACAAGTTAGAAATTAAAGCTTTGAGCATGAAAGCGACTTAGCTGGTTAATGTGTTCGGTATTGATGCGGGGCAAGGTTCCATCCCCAAGCTGGTCCCGAGGTGGCGGAGCGGAGAGCTCGACACGCCGAAGTGGTGACATAGCACGGTCAAGGCAGACCGGCAGAGTGACGCCGAAGTCCCCGGATCATTTTCCTGTGCACAAAAAATAGTGCAAACCGGAGATAATAGTAATAATGATAATTAAAAAAATGTTGCATAATAAATAATTTATGCAAAGTGAGGAATAGAAGAAATATGGCCTGTCGCCGAAGTCAATGTCGATGCAGGGCGTCGGCGTGATGTAGTAAAGGCGTGGCAAAACCTGAATTCACAGGTCGGTCCGAGCTCCGGATGCGGCGTTCGCCGGACTATGTACGGAAACTGATCGAACCACCACGCGACCGTCGTTAATGCGGTCACCATTTGATAGACCTGTGTACATATCATGGACAAACCAGAGTAATAATTCCTTGGGAAAAATGAACCCAAACAAGCAAAAAATACTGGGATTAATAGCACCTGGTTTATTTGTAGTAGCAATCCGAAGGAAGGTGATTCCTAAAATTAGGACTCGCTCCGCACACCCATTGCCTGATGGGCGATAAAACGACGGCATGGCAATGCTGTTAAGGTTGACTCGCCGAGGCAAAGCCCTCGGCCCAGCTAACGTGACGGAGCTGGTCGACTAGCGACACCGAAGTGTCCGGAGTAGGTTGATGAAGAGATGGCGAAGCCCCCGGTCCAGCCGAGATGTTGAAGTAGGTCGGCATGATGGACACTAGCTTGAAGAAGCAATAGTGCGGCCCTGTCGATGCAGGTCGTGACGTGGTCGATGCCGGCTTGATGAAGCGACCGTGCGGCGATGCCGGTATGCCCGCTCCGTGTAATCCGTGGAGCGGCGATGTTGATGATGATTTATCCTTCGCGATGCCAAACTCTTGTTCGGCTTGCGAGATGATGATCCGAAGAAGTTGAGCTCGGCTAAAGTGACGACGTGTCTAGCGCAGGTCGGCAGCCGTGGAGTAATATTGCTGGACTGGTTTGACACCAGCATGATGTTGAAGATCATGTTCAAAAGATCTTGAAGTTAGTGGGATGTGTTCGGGAACAAAACACAATACCCCATGCAAAACTTCCTTCAAAAGGGATGTCCGAAATCCCGTTCATAAAAAAGATGAACTCGGGTCAGATTCGTTTTCGCGCAGAAAATAGATCCGAAAAGTGATGCACTAATCGGAAGGTTCCCGGAGTTTGGACGGTCGGATCGAGCTGAAATTTTGAGAGGTGGTAGATATAGGAATTCCGCAGCCGATCAACGGTTGAATCTTCCAAAGGACGTCCGAGCTAGAAGCTGGACACCACGCCCTAAACTCATCCAAATTCCCGTCCAGATTTGACAGAGCTCCGGTATATCATGGATTGCCAGAGATTCCTCCATCAAAACTCGACGAAATTTTCTAGGGTTGTTATAGACTCAATTCCGCACATTTCCACCAAAGCGATCGTCAAAGCGATACTCGAGGAGGTGGTGGTGGCAGATACGAGTTCGCTGTCCAAAAAAAAACAGCACGGTCGCTTGAGGGCAATGTTGACGTTGAGCCCCCGAGCTCCATAGATGATTCCTCCGTGATCTTGCTAGAGATCGGAGTTGATGTTTGATGAAGGCCCTCGTCTGAACATGGTGATCCGAACACGGGGCGCAATTCTTGGTCGAACCAAGGTGACCAGTCGAGCTGGTGACGAAGATGCCGAAGTCGCAGTTGATCTGCAGGCGAGCCATCGATCCTTTTGTCGATCACACAGCAGAACTCTCAATGAAAGCACCAATGTCGGTGTCAAAACCGGCGGATCTCGGGTAGGGGGTCCCGAACTGTGCGTCTAGGCCGGATGCTAACAGGAGGCAAGGAACATGATGTTTTACCCAGGTTCGGGCCCTCTTGATGGAGGTAAAACCCTACGTCCTGCTTGATTAATATTGATGATATGGGTAGTACAAGAGTAGATCTACCATGAGATCAAGGAGGCTAAACCCTAAAAGCTAGCCTATGGTATGATTGTTGTTCTGTATGTTCTATCAACTAGCCTGGTCCTGGTTTATATAATGCACCAGAGGCCTAGGTTAACAAGAGTCCTAGCCGAATACGCCGGTGGGGAGAAGTCCTTGTCTTGATCGCCAAGTCTTTGTGGAATCTTCCTTGTATGCGGCAGCTGTCCGAACTGGCCCATGAGTATACGGCCATGGGGGGCCTCGGCACAATCTAATAGATCGGGAGACGACGTGGTGAGTACCCCCTAGTCTAGGACACCGTCACACACGTTCAGCTCGATGACGTCCTTCGAACTCTTGATCCAGCAAAGTGTCAAGAAAGTAGATGAGTTCCATCAACACGACGGCATGGTGATGGTGATGGTGAAGTGATCCGCGCAGGGCTTCGCCTAAGCACCGTGTGAATATGACCGGGGGTGTAAACTATGGAGGGGGCGCCGCACATGGCTAACAATTGATGTTGTTCATGTTCTAGGCGCCCCCTTCCCACATATATATAGGTGGGAGGGGGAGGAGAGGCCGCCAGGGGCATCCTAGGGTTGGCCGCCGCCCCCTAGAAGCCCTGCCTTGCCCTGTGCCCCCCATTCCATGTATGCATGAAGGGGGAGGAAAGAGGAGGTGAGGGAAGGAAGTAGGAATCCTAATCCAGACTTTCCTTTCCCTTTCCCACTTTCCTTCTCCTCCTCCTATAGCCTTATAGGGCACACCAGCCCCTTGTGGGCTGGTGTGTTCCTTCACAAGGCCCATATGGCCCATAGGATCGTCGGGGTACCCGAAACACCTTCTGGTGATCCGATAAGTACTCGATACTCTCCGGAACACTTCCCGTATCCGAATACCACCGTCCTATATATAGCAATCTTTACCTCTCGGCCATTTTGAGACTCCTCGTCATGTCCGTGATCTCATCCGGGATTCCGAACAACATTCGGTCAGCAAATCACAAAATTCATATAATATTATATCGTCATCGAACGTTAAGCGTGCGGACCCTACGGGTTCGAGAACTATGTAGACATGACCAAGACACTTCTCCGATCAATAACCAATAGAAGAACCTGGATGCTCATATTGGCTCCTACATATTCTATGAAGATCTTTATCGGTCGAACCGTTATGACAACATACATTATTCCCTTTCTCCATCGGTATGTTACTTGCCCAAGATTCGATCGGCGGTATGTACATACCTAGTTCAATCTCATTACTGGAAAGTCTCTTTACTCGTTCCATAATACATCATCCTGCAACTAACACATTAGTCACTTTGCTTGCAAGGCTTCTTATGATATGCATTACCGAGAGGGCCTAGAGATACCTCTCCGATACTCGGAGTAACAAGTCCTAATCTCGATCTATGCCAACCCAACAAACACCTTCGAAGATACGTGTAGAGCAACTTTATAATCACCCAGTTACATTGTGAAGTTTGATAGCACACAAGGTATTCCTCCAGTATTTTGGAGTGCATAATCTCATAGTCTAAGGAATATGTATTTGACATGAAGAAAGCAATATCAATAAAACTGAACGATCAATATGCTAAGCTAACGGATGGGTCTTGTCCATCACATCATTCTCCTAATGATGTGATCTCGTTCATCAAATGACAACAAATGTCTATGGTTAGTAAACTTAACCATGTTTGATTAACGAGCTAGTCTTGTAGAGGCTTACTAGGGACACCGTGTTTTGTCTATCTATTCACACATGTATCAAGTTTCCGGTTAATACAATTCGAGCACGAATAATAAACATTTATCATGATATAAGGAAATATAAAATAACAACTTTATTATTGCCTCTAGGGCATATTTCCTTCACTCTCCCACTTGCACTAGAGTCAATAATCTAGTTCACATCGCCATCTGATTTAACACCAATAGTTCACATCTTTATGTGATTAACACCCATGGTTCACATCGCCATGTGAACAACACCCAAAGAGCACTAGAGTCAATAATCTAGATCACATCACTATGTGAATAACACCCAAAGAGTACTAAGGTGTGATCATGTTTTGCTTGTGAGAGAAGTTTAGTCGATGGGTCTGCCACATTCAGATCCGTATGTGTTTTGGAAATTTATATGTGTACAATGCTCTGCATGGAGCTACTCTAGCTAATTTCTCCTATGTTCAATACATATCTAGATTGAGACTTAGCGTCATCTAGATCAGTGTCAAAGCTTGCATCGACGTAACTCTGTACGACGAACTCTTTATCACCTCCATAACTGAGGAACATTTTCTTAGTCCTCTTTAAGGTAACTAAGTATAATTTTGACTGCTGTCCAGTGATCTAGTCATGGATCACTATTGTACCCCCTTGCCAAACTCATGGCAAGGTACAAACAGGTTTGGTACACAACATGACATACTTTATAGAACCTATGGCTGAGGCATAGGGAATGACTTTCATTCTCTCTTTATCTTCTGTCGTGGCCGGGTTTTGAGTCTTTACTAAACTTCACACCTTACAGTACATGCGAGAACTCCTTTGACTGATCCATTTTGAACTTCTTCAAAATCTAGTGATGGTATGTACTCATTGAAAGTCTTATCAAGTGTCCTGATCTATCTTTATAGATCTTGATGCCCAATATGTAAGCAGCTTCACCGAGGTTTTTCATTAAAAAATTCTTATTCAAATATCCTTTATGCTATCCAGAAATTCTATATCATTTCCAATCAACAATATGCCATCCACATATAATATTATCAAAAATGCTACAGAGCTCCCACTCACTTTCTTGTAAATACAGGCTTCTCCGAAAGTCTCTATAAAACCATATGCTTTGATCACCTCATCAAAGGGCATATTCCAACTCTGAGATGCTTGCACCAGTCCATAGATGGATTGCTGGAGTTTGCTCACTTTGTTAGGACCTTTAGGATCGAAAAAACCTTTTGGTTGCATCATATACAACTCTTCATTAAGAAATCCAATAAGGAATGCAGTTTTGGACATCCATTTACCAAATTTCATAAAATGCGGCAAATGCTAACATGATTCGGACAGACTTAAGCACCGCTACGAGTGAGAAAATCTCATCGTAGTCAACACCTTGAACTTGTCGAAAACCTTTTGTGACAAGTCGAGCTTTGTAGATAGTAACACTACCATCAGTGTCCGTCTTCCTCTTGAAGATCCTTTTATTCTCAATGGCTTGCCGATCATTGGGAAGTCCACCAAAGTCCACACTTTGTTCTCATACATGGATCCTATCTCAGATTTCATGGCCTCAAGGCATCTATCAGAATCTGGGCTCATCATAGCTTCTTCATAGTTCGTAGGTTCACCACGGTCGAATAGCATGACTACCCGGATAGGATTACCGTACCACTCTGGTTCGTAACGTGCTCTATTCGACCTACGATGTCCAGTAGTAAATTGATCTGAAGTTTCATGATCATCATCATTAGCTTGCTCTCTAGTTGTTGTAGGCATCACGGGAACAAATTTCACTGATGTGCTACTTTCCAATTTGAGAGAAGGTACATGTAACACCCCGAGAATCATGTTACAGTAATCTCCCCCTAATGGTGGCCATGTCATCGTGATTACTATGCAGCTTGCCGCTTGTCCAAAAATCAAACCCTTTTTCAAATTTAAAATATGTCGAATAAATTATTTTCTTTGAGCAGTAAAACTAAAATGTTCACATTATCCTATAAATTTCCCCGATCATTGTCATGTTGAAACCAACTTAAATTGTCTCATAAATAAATTCTTAGGATTTCAATAAGTGGACCAAAGGTATTTAAATTGGCCTTTTCAAAATAAACAAATATTTCAACCTTTGCAAATGCCCCAAAAACTTTTGTGCAGCCCTATAATATTGCATAGCATTTTATTGCAAAGTTTGAGCTCCAACAAAAATCAGTTGCTATCTAAACTAAATAGGAAACAGTAGCAATTTTATAAAAAAAGAGAGGAGAAATGACCCTATACATTTTGGCCCACTAGGAAAAGTACCCAACCCAGCCGCCACTCTCCTTCCTCCTGTTCACGGGAGATCGTGGCACGCATCCATGACCATGGTCATGCCTTGGCGTGCGTGGCGGCCATCCGACGCCCCTGGCCGCCTACAAGACGATCCTGCGACCCCCTTGGTCGAAACCATAGCTTTCCCTCCCCCTCCCTCTTACCGTTTCCGTCTCCCACACGCACCAACTGAAGCTCCGCCAGCCATGGATGACCTTGTTGCTGTGGCCACCTCCCTCCCCGAGCTACGGCACTGCGCCGAAGAGGACCGTCGTCATCTGCTACATCATCTGCGGGGATCCATTCGACCGGAGCCGCACTACATCGCCGGGATCGACGCATCTACCTCGCCAATGGCCGCCGCCGCCCCGCACTCGATCTAGCTCACCGGAGCTCCTCCGCCCCGCCGGACGCGTCCTCCGCCTTCCCCTGTGAGCGCCACCCCCATTCCCCTCGTTTTCCCCTCTGTTCGTTGCTCTGTTGCGCCGCCCAAGTGTCGAACGATGGCCGCGGCGACCGTGACCATGTCACGCTCACCGCGCCCTGCGTCCTGGCTGCCCAGTTCGTGCCCTGGCCGCGCCCACATGCAAGTGCTTGGCCGCCCGGCCGCGCCCGCATCCGCCGTAGCTCCCTGGCCGCGCCCCCACTTGCCTCCTACTGCCTTGGCCCCTCGCTCCCTGTGCGCCACGCGCGCTCACAGCAGGCCGATGCTGCTTCCTGCCACTGTGTTCTATAGTTGTTGTGCTGCTCTGCTTGCTACCATCTATGTTGATGCTACTCTAGGGTGCTTGCACGCTGCGTTTCTACATAACAGAGCATATGCATAGCTTTTTTCTCTCCCCGACGGCGATAGCCTAGGGTTTCGACATACTCCGGCGCCGCGGCCGGATCTTACCTTCTTTTCCCCGATCGAACCTGCTGGTGATCCCCTGGACTCGGGCTGATCAAGGGAGGCCCCTCGTGACCTTACCCGGCCTTGGTTATAGTGGTTTCTCTGGCAGATCGATCTAGGGTTTTTGTTGGTGGCGACTAGACTGCTCGGTTCATGGCGTCGGGATCAAGCTCACAGGGGCGGCATGGCAAGGAGACGACGGAGGAGCTGCTAGCCAGGTTGAATTTGCAGGAGGAGGAAGATGATGATTTCGTGTGGGAGGAGGAGTTACCGGATCTGGGGGCGCCGGCGAAGTGGCTAGCCATAGCCAGGGTACACACTACAAGGACTTTCAGCCCTAATGCTCTTTATGGGGACATGCGTTCAGCCTGGAATCCAGCGAAAACGGTGGTCTGGAGGAAGGTGAAGGACAACTTGTTCACAGCGCAGTTTGGTTGTCTAGAGGATTGGAATAAGGCCATGCTAGAGGGGCCATGGCTTTTCAGAGACCAAGCAGTGATTTTGGTGGAGTATGATGGGTTCAAAAACCCTGATAGCATCAAGTTGGATAAGTTGGCAGTTTGGGCGCAAATCCATCGTTTACCTGACAACTTTTTGATAGAGCCCGCAGTTAGGGGGATGGCATCGCGAATTGGCGAGGTGGAAGAAGTGCAGCTCAAGCTACCGGCAGGTTTCTTTGGTAAATTTGTCTGGGTGAGGGTGAAAATCGATATCAACGCAAAAATTAAGAGGTTTGTCACTGGAAAGAAGGGGGATGAACGAGTTAGATATCAAGTAAAATACGAGAAATTACCTGTCTTTTGCTTTAACTGTGGTGAATGCGGGCATTGGCACGAGGAGTGTGGTGATGGTGTTCATGATGAGACAAAGTTTGAGTGGGGTGACTTTGTTCTGGCTGACAATATTCGCTTCAGGCAACCTGGCAGAGGTGGTTTTGGTAACCAGAGGGGACGAGGCGGCCCAAGGAATGCAGGAGGAAGAGGTAGGGGGCGAGAGTAGTATAACCCCAATCAAAGTTGGCGCTTCAATGCATATCAGAATGAACCTCGCAGGGAGGCCGGGAGGCCGGATGAAGGAGAGGACAATGCAATGACCACAGAAGTATCGGGGCCAGGTGAGCCCAAGGGTATGATCAAGGAACCGACTGCTGCAATGCTGGGGGTAGTGGTGGCAAGTAACAAGAGGCAATCTTCGGATAAGAACCATCCAGAGACAATTCAGTCGAGCGATGATGGAGAAGGGGACGTGGTCCCAGTGAGCTCTACAGCTCTTGTAATCTCTGGAAAGCCGGACGGGGTTCCACCGATGCCGCCTGTATATGTGTCTCCAAGGAAAGAGGTGAAGCGACGGAAGAAAGATGTTGGCAATAAAGGAGCCCTGTTTAAGGAGCTGTCTGATGCAGGGACACCGAGTATGGTGACAGATGGAGTGGAACGTGGTAAGGACCAGTATGATGGATCGGCGGGCTCCTCCGAGGAGTGTCGCCGGACGCAATGAGTTCATTTTGTTGGAACTGTCGCGGCGCGGGTAAAGCCGCGACAGTTCGTGAGCTTCGCGACTTTGCGAAGAAATTTACCCCTACCGTGCTGTGTATTGTTGAAACTCAAGTAAAGGGTGCACGTGTAGAAGCTTTAGCTAACACTTTGGGCTATGATAATGCCTATGCGATAGATAGTCAAGGAAGAAGTGGAGGAATAGGGATTTTTTGGAATAATACAATAAATGTTGAGATCTTGGGTGATTCTGTTTATCATATTGATGCAAAGGTGGTAGAGGAAGGGAAAGACCCATGGAGGTTGACATGCGTGTATGGCGAGGCCCAGACACAACTGAGACACCAAACATGGGATCTCCTAAAGGGGTTGGCGTCTTTTAGCAACCTCCCTTGGCTGTGTTTGGGCGATTTTAACGAAGTTTTACGTCCGGATGAACATGAGGGAGCTGCTAATCGGAGTAATGCACAAATACAAGGTTTCCGGGATGCGGTTGACGTTTGCATGTTGATGGACTTGGGCTATCATGGCAGATTTTGGACCTTTGAGAAAGAAGTGACCGGGGGATCCTACACCCGTGTGAGGCTTGACAGAGCGATGGCCACAGCTGATTGGGCGGCGCTTTTCCCTATGGCCAAGGTTACAAACTTAACTTCGGCGTCCTCGGATCATGGACCAATACTCGTACAGTTTGAAGAGGTTTTACCACGCCCTAAACCGAGCTTCCGGTACGAAGTGATGTGGGAGTCACATGAATCATGGCGTGACACTATCAGCTCAGGATGGAGCGAACTGCAAGCGGATCAAGGAGTTGAGGGGATTCGCAGAAAATTGGAGCTTCTGTCAAAGAACCTCTCGGCATGGGAGGATGCAACTTTTGGAAGTGTTAGGAAGGAGATCAAGAAGGCAAAAGCGGAGCTAGAGAGGCTTCGGAGTGTTCCGTCTAGGACTGCTCCAAATCACCTTGAGCAAAAGTTGAATGAACGACTGGTTGAGCTCTATCATAGGGAGGAGTTAATGTGGAGACAAAGATCGCGCATACAATGGCTGACTGCGGGTGATCGCAACACAAATTTTTTTCACATGAGAGCAAATATGCGGCGTAGGAAGAATATGATTCGAGCTCTACACAATGCGATGGGTATAAGAGTAGAGGACAAGGCTGAGATGAAACAACTTGTGACAGATTTCTATAAAACCTTGTACACGACGGAAGGTGTACAGGGGGTAGATGATGTATTACAACATGTGCCTCGGAAAGTGACACCAGAGATGAATGCTTCGCTTTGCGCTCCTTACACAAATGAGGAAGTAAAGCAGGCCCTGTTTCAGATGTTTCCTACGAAGGCACCGGGGCCAGATGGTTTTCCTGCACACTTCTATCAGCGCCACTGGGACATTTGTGGGGATGAAGTAACTAAAGTGGTGCTTCGGATCGTCCGTGGAGAGGAGACTGCTGCAAGCATTAATGATACGGTACTCGTGTTGATACCCAAGGTACAAAATCCCACTCTCCTTACCCAGTTTAGGCCTATCAGCCTTTGCAATGTGATTTATAAAATAGCTTCTAAAGTGGTGTCGAATAGATTGAAGTTGATATTGCCAGATATTATCTCAAAGGAGCAATCAGCCTTTGTTCCCGGGAGGTTGATCACGGATAATATTATTTGTGCGTATGAATGTTTGCACTTCATGAAGAGAAACAGATCCAAGACAAACAGTTTTTGTGCACTTAAGCTTGATATGATGAAGGCATATGACAGACTAGAGTGGCCTTATCTAAAGGCAATTATGGTTAAGCTTGGCTTTGCACCAGATTGGATCCATACAGTTATGAGCATGATCACTTCTGTTTCATTCTCGGTCTTGTTTAATGGAGAAAGATTAGAGAGCTTCTCACCTTCCAGGGGTATCAGGCAGGGAGATCCTATTTCCCCTTACTTATTCTTGATTGCAGCGGAGGGCCTTTCGTGCCTTTTAAAACACAGTTCTCAGTCATTAGTGCTCGGTGGCATAAAGGTGGCGCCCACGGCTCCGGTAGTGAACCACCTTTTGTTTGCAGATGACAGCCTGCTGCTTTTCAAGTCTAGTGTCCAGGGGGCAAATGAGGTTTCAAACCTACTTGATGCATATTGCTTGGCTTCGGGCCAAAGGGTAAACTATGATAAATCGTCCATATTTTTCAGTAAGGGATGCCCAGAGACCCTTAGGGTGGAGATAAAGAATATACTTAATGTGCAGAATGAGTCTTTGAGTGAAAAGTATTTGGGTCTGCCGACCGATGTTGGACAGTCCAAAAATGGCACCTTCAAATATTTACAAGACAGAGTTTGGGAAAGGATAAAGGGATGGATGGAGAAACTTTTATCAGTGGCAGGAAAGGAGGTTCTCATAAAATCTGTGGCTCAAGCTTTACCAGTTTTTTCGATGTCTTGCTTCAGATTACCTCGAGGCCTTTGTGGAAGCATTACGTCACTCATTCGTCAATTTTGGTGGGGGAGCAAGAGAGGCAAGAGGAAACCATGTTGGGTAGCTTGGGATTTGATGACCCGACCGAAAAGTTTGGGAGGACTTGGCTTTCGGGATATAGAAATCTTCAACTTGGCACTTTTGTCTCGGCAAATTTGGAGATTATTGAATGATCCCTCCTCTCTTAGTGCACAAATCCTTAAAGCATCATATTTTCCACAATGTACAGTCCTTGAAGCTCAACTAGGTCCACATCCTTCTCAGGTGTGGCGATCTATACTTGATGGGAGAGATATTATCACCCAAGGAGCTATCCGGCATATTGGTGATGGAACTACCACGAACATATGGCAACATAGTTGGATCCCAAGGGACGGAATGATGAAGCCGGTGGCCTCCTTAGTTGCTGACCCACCGCAACTGGTTTCTGATCTGATCGACCACACTAGAGCTGCGTGGCGAGAGGACTTGCTTAGACAGGTGTTCATACCCATTGATGTGGAGGCGATCTTGCAAATACCGCTCTGTACACGGCGTGTGGACGATTTTTGGGCATGGAATGATGATCCAAGGGGGCGTTTTTCTGTACGGTCAGCTTATAAGATGATTGTCAAGATCAAGATTGGGCGCGAGGCATGGCTGGAGGAAAGGGAGGATCCTTCCAACTCTGAACATGAGATGAGGGGGTGGAACTCGCTATGGAACATGTCAGTGCCACCGAAACTGCGCCTTTTCACTTGGCGATTGGCGCAACACTCACTCCCTACGGGAGATGTCCTAAACCATCGTCATATGGCCACTACGAGTGCTTGCTCCCTATGCGGAGGGCAGGATAGCTGGCGGCATTCTTTGCTGGAGTGTAATGTGTCTAGGTGTGTGTGGGCACTTTCAGAAGCCGAGATGGTCGAGCACATGTGGGCAACCTCAGAACATGATGCACGGCTGTGGCTCTTTGCCATGAATGACTCTCTTCCACCGGAGCAATTTCAGTTGATGATTGTTACTTTATGGGCGATTTGGAGTGCAAGACGGAAAGCTATACATGAGGATATATACCAGACTCCGTTTGCCACTGACAACTTCATCAAAGCTTACTTATCAGACATAGAGTTTTTGAAGAAGAAGAAGAAGGAAGCACATGGGATAGCAGTACCACGACCCCGTACGTGGATTCCACCACCAACAGATTACTACAAACTCAATGTGGATGCGGCCGTGTCACGCCCAGGTACGTTTGGCGCAGTTGGTGTGGTTTGCAGGGATGAGAGAGGTTTGTTCATGGGAGCGTCAGCTCTCGTTTTCAGAGGACTGCACAACCCCCAAGTGCTAGAAGCACTAGCTG
The DNA here is from genome assembly GCF_002162155.2 of Triticum dicoccoides. NCBI lineage: Eukaryota > Viridiplantae > Streptophyta > Magnoliopsida > Poales > Poaceae > Triticum > Triticum dicoccoides. Next base: position 79,056,678 of record NC_041380.1, read on the forward strand.
TTCGGGAGGCATTAGCACTTTCAGAAGATCTCTATATCAACCATTTACTTGTTGCCTCCGATTGCAAGGTGGTGGTAGATGCAATCAGACAGGGAAGCTCAGCAGAATTTGGAGCCATTGTTGAGGAAATCAAGACTAGAGCAACTACCTTTATTTCATGTTCGTTTACTCATGAGTATAGGACCTCCAATACGGAGGCCCATAATCTCGCAAAGCATGCGTTATCTTTAGGGTTTGGCCGACACACTTGGCTAGGACAACCCGGCGATCTTCTTTTTGTACCTATGAACATTATGATTCAGTAATAAAGCTTTGTGAGATTCTCAAAAAAAAATCTATGTTGATGCTACTTGTTGCCTGCTGCCGCTCTTGTGATGCTTCCTCATGCTGCCGGTACAAGCTGCTACTCCAGCCGCTACTCACTGCATCCTAGCCACGCCATGGACATGGCCATGTGCGTGTGAGTGCTTGTGCGATATGCACAGCCACACAATGGCCGGGCCAACCCAAATTAGTTAGGCCTAATTACAAGGTTTTTAGGATTAATTAGTGTGAGGTTAGCTAGTAGTCTATGACATGTGGGTCCCTTGGTGTAATTAAACTAAATAACAAAAGATCATTTAAGCACGCAGTCTATGACACCCGGGCCCCACCTACAGGTTTGACCAGTCAACAGTTGACTGTTGACTGGACTGTTGACCAGGTCAACTAGGCTCTCGGGTCCCACCAGTCAGCCTTTGTGCTGGTCTGCTGGGTACATTTTTGGGTATGTTTAGCTTCTGCTATTTTAATTTCGGATAAGTAATAAATTCTAGAATTTCAGAAAATGATTAAATCTTTAGAAAATCATAAAAAATAATGCATAACTCGGATGAAAAAGTTTTATACATGAAAGTTTCTCAGAACGACGAGACGAATACGAACACACGGTCCGTTCACCTGCCACATGCCTCTAACTAGCTGAACATGGAACTTTCCCCCTCCGGTCATCTGTTTGACACAGGTCCGGAACCGGGAAAACATTCCCGGTTGAATTTCCCCTTTACCTATATCATGTAGCCATACGTTAGGTCACCCCGGCACAGCATATTGCCATGTTATGCTTTGTGATGCTTTGTTTGCTTTATATTTATTGTTTCTTCCACCTCTTCTCTCTGGTATACCACGAGACCGATGTCGCCCCTGTGTTCGACTACGTCGACGACGACACTTCTTCCTTTTCAACAGAGCTTCCAGGCAAGCAAACCCCCTTGAGCATTCCGATATCGCCCATTTCTTTCCCTCGCATGCTTGCATTAGAACTGCTACTGCTTTCTGTATGATCCTACTCTGATGCATAGCCTGTCTTTGTTACCTGCTTTCATACCTTACCTGCTTATCCTAAACTGCTTAGTATAGGTTGATTAGAGATCCATCAGTGACCCCACCTTGTCCCAGTTGCCTCGCTTTTATGTTCGATGACTCGATCAACGTGATAGACGTCCAGGCCCCGACACCGCACATCACCCCCTAGTTATATGACTCTGCAGAGTTACCATCGAGTGCCGAGGGTGGAACCTCTTACATCACTCCTGATGAGATCTCTGTAGTGTAGCTATATGGTCGAGGTCATCGAGGGTGATTTCCTCCTTAACCACTTCCATTACGGCTCTGTCGTGGAACCCCTCAAGTGTGAACCTCGAGAGTGAATCCTCTTATGTTCACCTTGATGATAACATCGAGTGGAATTCACCGGGGGTGATTCCTCGGGGTTTCCCCTTGGTGTTAGACACACAGTTACTATGGTTACTATGACTTTACACTGAACCATGTTACTAAAGACGGGTCGGCCCTGAGGGGTACCCGCGCGAGCTTAATAGCGAGTGATGTGGAGTCCGGTTGACTTGGAAGGTGCCCGCGAGATACTTACGAGGCGTGGCCGGACATTCTTAGCCCTTGCCGCAAGTACTCGAGACGGGGCAACGGGGTCACATCTTTCGTGAGTCTCTGCTTGTTACCGCGTGCTCCTAATCCACTACGGTTTGGATATTTGATCCGAGGGGCCTCTGGCCTGATAGCACTAACCATCACGTGGGCATAGTATGGGCGTTCTGCGTCGTATACATCAGCCAAAGCTTAATAGACATCAACGACTGAGCGGCGCGCGCCGGGTTGGACTGCGTAAGCACCTGCCTTTTTGAAGGAGGTAGCTAGGTTTGCTCACCGGCCGCCCACGCAACATGCAGGAGTTCCCGGAGCGATGGCCCATGACCCCTGGGGGCATAGGCTTAGTTCGGCGTGCTGGACTCTCTATTAAGTCTAGGTCGGGTTGCGGCGTATTGTTTGGCCGAGGTCGGGCATGACCCAGAAAAGTGTGTCCGGCCGGAGTTAATCGAGCGTGATGGATAAGTTGGTGCACCCCTGTAGGGAAGAAACATCTATCGATAGCCTGTCCTACGGTAACGGACACTTGGAGTTGTATCCCGATCGATACAACTAGAACTGGATACTTGTGATGAGAAATGAATGGATATGAGAAATGGATAGTATGGCTCTGGGATTGCTTTCTCGCAGGGTGTCGAGAAAGGATCTCTGGCCGAGGTTGATAACACTACCTACTTTACATTATGTTGATATGTACTCTTCTATATGCTGCAAGATGCTTGAAGATGCTTGAAGATGCTAGTCTTTGATAAGCTAGGCTTTCCCCTTCTCTTCTGGCATTCTGCAGTTTAGTCCACAGATACAACCCATTTCCTTTTATACAGATGCATACTTAGTTTATATCTGATGTAAGTCTCGCGAGTACTTTGGATGAGTACTCATGGCTGCTTTGCTACCTCTTTTCCTCCATACCCGATTGTTGCGACCAGATGACGGATCCCAAGAGCCAGACGACACCACTGAAGACTACTGCTACCCCGAGGGTGCCTACTACTACGTGACGGCCTCTAGCGACTTGGAGTAATTAGGAGGCACCCAGGCAGGAGGCCTTGCCTTTTCGATCGATGTTGCTTTTGTGCTAGCCTTCTTAAGGCAAACTTGTTTAACTCAGATATTGTTGCTTCCGCTGACTCTTATGTATTCAAGCCCTCGAGGCCCCTGGCTTGTAATATAAAGCTTGAATTATTTTAATTTGTGTCTAGAGTTGTGTTGTGACATCTTCCCGTGAGTCCTTGATCTTGATCGTACACATTTGCGTGTATGATTAGTGTATGCTCAAATCGGGGGCGTCACAAGTTGGTATCAGAGCCGACTGTCTGTAGGATCCCCCTTTCCAAATCCTTGGCCGAAGTTGAGTCTAGTCACTACAAAAACTTTTACTAATATGGCTGTGTGTCTTACGGGCCCACGTCGCCATTTGGGTGGTATTAGGATCTTTTATTCCTCGTCTATACTCTGGGACTCTGATCTCTCTTCTATTCGGGTTAAATGGTTTTACTAACTCGAGCATTAGGATCTTGTGATCACATCCGCCCGGAGAGCCCCTTATTTCAGATGATCGCCTGCTGCAATAGAAGATTCCGAAGATACTCTGCGATATTCTCTTAAGACTTTGTGCCTGTTGCCTTTGCAATTCCCTACCACCGAAATATCCTTATGGATAACTACACACCCTAGCCAATCTTACATTATATCCCATTGATATTGTTATTACAAGATGCCCTGAACTGCTCTCCTTTGTTCCGAGAATCCTTTGAGCTTACCGCCTTGCAGTTCCTTGTCACCTGAATACCCCTATGGATAACTTTGTGCACCTACCGAGTATCCGCTCATCCTCAGTTGATTCATGTACTTCACAAAAGTCTTCGTAATACCATTCGTTCTTATGAAAATCCTCAACAGCCTATTGTTCTTGAATTTCTTGCTTGCTTGCATTATGGTTAATACCATAAGTCTAGTAATCTTATTTTCAGCCTTGGTCATTATCATTTTGAGTCAGTTGATACAATATGTTGCGAATGCTCGCAATCATCAATCAGATCCTAGAATTCTTCCTTCCGGCTCAGACGTCATTTTAACATGTGCTGAATCTCGACCAATCAAATCGCCATCGATTGTACCCCTAAGGCTATTCTACCTATCCATCTCTAATCAGAGCATTGCTTCTGGTCCCTTATCTTGGAATTCATAATTCCTTTGCAATTGATGCTTTGATTTAGTCAGTTGTTTCTATAATCTGATCTCCTTGCATTCTTTCTTCCTCTGGTTGAATACCGAGGCTCACATCAGATCCCTTGTGGACCACCAGACCCCTTTTTCGGATTTTATCAGACAACATCCTTTATATTCAATAAGCTTGTGAGCTGTTCCTTGGATACATAATGCTTTTGGTAAATTGTATCCTCCTCTTTCTCAAGCATGCTCTACTACCGAGCTTGTGTTATTTATTCTCGAAATTTATGATATATGTTCCTAATATGCCCCGATGGGTTGAACCTATGCCTTCCCTAATCTGTGTGAACTCGGAAGTTATGCGGGTTATACTCTACTGGCTTTTTGTCAGATAAAATTTCAATATTACAGCTTAATCAAGAGCAAGAAATAAAATGAAACGTTATGCATTATAGAAGTGGGAGTCGACCTTGAACTTTGTGTTCATGCCCATGGAAACGCTGTAGATCTTACCATGGAATCTTCTAGTGACAATAATTGTTCCCTTGGTATAATTTGATCATGTATCTGTGATTTTGGCCTTTGCAATCGTGGTTCCAACCAAGATTGTTCTTCTTTGATCCCATTTCTCGGACAAGTTGAAGTGTTTGCCTTCTACATATCAATACACATGTCCAATCTCTAATATGATCTACCTTCGAGTATTACCCCTAGTATCTCGAGGATACCATGCCATTGCACCAAATCTTATGAACTTTTGATGGACACTACCTTTCCCTGTCATTGTCACTTCATGGGTTCTGGGTTGTTTGTCAACCGACCACACCAATGAGTGAATTCGATTCCGCACTCTGAATTCAACCACTCTAAGTAATTTTGTTGCTTACGAGTTTAATAATCCTTCAACTCCTTCCTAGCCTGATTATCTATATCATTATCGTGCTAAATTTTAACTGTGCTACCCGGTCCTTCTTCCCGGAGCATAATTTTCGATGATGAGCTAAGCTTACATCAATCTTTCTTGTCATATCATTTCACCTTGAACAGCAAGTTTGATTTCGACTTTTTGTCGTACTCGTGGTTTCAATAACCTTTTGCTTCATCATTCCTTTGACTTGATGTCATCGCTGATCAGTTACATCTTCATGAAATCTCTCGACAAATGTGTCATGATCATCATCAACATTCTGAGCTATTCCAGGATATCAATCAAATTCATGATGAGAAATACCATCCTTGCCCCTCTATGATTTGTGTTATCATTGATAGCATTCTTGTCCCCCCAACACAAACTTGTTCATATAGATTTGGGAAATACATCCTTTTGACATGTCGATGGATTGCCGCTGAACCCATCGGCCACCTTCTCATATTTTCCTTTATAAAATTGAATGAGATGTGCTAAAAGTTCCTGATGGATCATTTGTGTTCCCAAGGTCTGACCTTTACCTGATGACCATGTCAATGCTATCCCGAAGCATGTCTGTGGTAATCCGAATATCCACAAGAACATTGAAAGCGCAATGCTAAATGTTTCTTGTTCAACTATCCAAACACCATTGTATGGATAAACATCATGGTTTCCTTGCCCCTTTGTCTAAATGGTTTAATACTTGGAGCCCTATCATGCTCTGCCTTTCCTTGGAAAAGTTGTACTCTAATACTTGGGTACAAACAACTTTCCTTTCCATTGGTCTGATTATCATTATAATCACATTTTCCTTTCCATTGTTTTGTTTCACCTTTCTTGTATTCTAACTTGTCTGAGCAGAGATAAATCCCTGCTTAAGTAAGCACCTTGGTGTACAACTTTGTCAGTAAGACCCTGTTACTATTGTTGATGACATTCCGGTAACCACCGATGGACGAGAACTTTGCCTATTGGTCCGCCTCGTCTTACGAGCAGGAAAATGGTTCTCTTCGTCCCACGCCCTTGGTACCAAACTTTGTTGCCAACATAACTGACAGTCTATCCTCTGACCTGCCTTGCTATCATGACCGTTCAAGATGTTAGCCGCTTCCTGCTTTTAACCCACATGCTGGGCCCATAACCCACAGTTCCACAAGATGAAAACCTGACTCTCTTGTACACCCTTGTTTCTAAGGTTATTTCTCACGTTTGGATTCATATGAAAATCCCGAGGCACTTTTCGAGAGGCAATCTATTCTAGTATCAGACGCAATACTTATTCTCATTGCTCTGAACCCCCTTCACCCCTTGTTTCAGGCAACAAACGATTGTCTACCAGGTTGAAGCTTCTTATTACACCTCACCTTCCTCTCGATGACTTTCTTGAATTTCAACTCGAGAGATGCCTCTATGCCACGTTCACTGACATAGTCCACATGTACCTATCTTGTGTTGAGCTCCGTCATTCCCGAGTCTTTCCCCTTACTCCACCTCTTAAATCTCGGGATGAGATTTCTTGTAGTGGAGGAGATTTGTAACGCCCCGAGAATCATGCTACAGTAATCTCCCCCTAATGGTGGCCATGTCATCGTGATTACTATGCAGCTTGCCGCTTGTCCAAAAATCAAAGCCTTTTTCAAATTTAAAATAAGTCGAATAAATTATTTTCTTTGAACAGTAAAACTAAAATGTTCACATTATCCTATAAATTTCCCTGATCATTGTCATGTTGAAACCAACTTAAATTGTCTCACAAATAAATTCTTAGGATTTCAATAAGTGGCCCAAAGGTATTTAAATTGGCCTTTTCAAAATAAACAAATATTTCAACCTTTGCAAATGCCCAAAAAACTTTTGTGCAACCCTATAATATTGCATAGCATTTTATTAGAAAGTTTGAGCTCCAACAAAAATTGGTTGCTATCTAAACTAAATAGGAAACAGTAGCAATTTTATAAAAAAAGAGAGGGGAAATGACCCTATACATTTTGGCCCACTAGGAAAAGTACCCAACCCAGCCGCCACTCTCCTTCCTCCTGTTCACGGGAGATCGTGGCAGGCATATCCTATTTAGCGCAACAAGCGCCGGAATTAGTTCATTTTGCAAACCGCGCCTACAGCGGTGCTAGGCGGGCCGGCCCGTTTAGAATCTGTTTCGCCCCCGTCCCGTGGTCGTGTAAGTCTTTCCCCCGACCCTTGTTTCTTCTGTTTTCACATGGCATCCTCTGTTTCCTCCTCTGCTTCCCCCCGACGACTTCCCTTATTCCCCGAAGCCTGAGTTCGAATCTCAGGCGAATCTCAGGCAAATCAGGCGGATTGATGAGGGAGCGCATCGAGGAACCCTAATCCGACTGCTTCTTCTGTGTTCTTCTTCCTCCGTCACGTGATGGATTCATCTGGTTCGTTCTTCTTCTAACCCTAATCCCCCTCAGGTCTTCGGTTAGGGTTTGTGTTTTTCGTGGTGCTCGTTCTTTTGTGTTGTTGTTTGTTTAAGCGTGGATCTGGCCATGTGCAATGATGGATGGGGTCTCTAGTATCTAGGGTTTGGGGTAGAAAATTTCGCCCCTTATTTTAGATCTTCTGTTTGCATGTCTATAAATGTATCCTGTTCATGCGTGCAAATCCATCTCATGTGACGGATGGCATCCCCCGTGTGTTGGCCCATGTCCCTCTACCATGTGTGTAATTGAATCTGCTGTATGATTTATTGTCTTGTTGCGTCTGAATTCATCTCCCCTTTTGTTGTTCTGTCTGTTTTGTGCACATCGACATGCATAACATAGTTGAAATTTACTAGGGGTTTTGTGATTATTAGGAAGATGTTGGCTCTGAGTATTAATCTTGTGGGATTGGAGAGTGGTTCTTCATGTATTGGAGTATAACTCAATATTAGATTGTGGAGTGTATTGTAATAATTTTGAGGGTATAGTGCATTTTGTCTTAGTTAGTGAACTTCAACTTGAGACATTTAGTTTGTCATGGTTTGTTGACAAATTCTCCTTAGCACGTTTCTATTTGTTGGTTCACATTTATGTCTGGATCTAATTGTAGTTTTTGCACATCTGTATGCGACAGTCTCCTGTATTTTCATTCGTTCTTTTTGTTGACACTTGTCCAGTAATATTTCATATAGTCCATACCACAAGGTATTTGGTAATGTCCATAGGTATGTCTTCATCTAATACTAATAAGCTATGCCTAATTTAACTGGACACATATCGCTTTTGTGAATGCCTAGGTGTTGTACTTCGCGTGATTTTGTTTACTCAAGTTTTGATGTTTGATTGTTCCAGAAAGGGTTCTTGTATAATAATATAATGTTTTTATAGTACTATATATACCATTTTTGTAGTTAGTGCATGGTGCATGTAAAGTTGTCAAGTTCCAACATGTTAGCTTACAAGAGAATGATCAGCTAATTTCTAGAAGAAGCAATTTTCAATTTCAATTTCTGTAGTGGTACTATAGTGCCTTATATAGGAAAAAGAACATAGAACAAGATAACAGAAAATGTCCGCTCAAATATTTATATATAGAATCAGTGACCTAGGAATTAGAATGTGCTATAGTTATGGCACATGTAGATGAGCTTTAACACAAATATATTTGTTTTTCAACTAGGTTATTGAATTTGAAGAAAATTTGCTCTTAGTATTTCTATGTTTTCTTTTGTCTAATCCCTTTAGTATGTTGTGGTTTTTTAATTATCTGCAATGTCATATATTCATAAGTAGTGCTCATTTGTTAATAGTTTTGTTAAATCTGTATTTGCAGCACACGAAGGAGGTGGGGTTGACCAAGTTCAAGAACCAGAAGGGGACGAACCAACTGAATACCCTCCATGAGGTCTATGACTCGGGTGGTATGTTAGTTCTTCTGTTTTCTGTTTGTAGCTTTCACATTTGCTACAGTACAAAACTAGATCAAATTGCTGGAAAAATTATTCTTATGTCAGCTTTTGGTCTTACGCCAAGTTTTTGTCTATTCACTTGTTAGTTTTTGTCTATTAAGTTGTTAGTTTGTGATGTTTGAATGTTAAGTTTGTGCTATTTGGTCCAACCACGATCATAACCAACTAGTTTCCAAGTCAAATTCCTTCTTATCCCTTTCCAAGTAAGTGTGAGTCATACGCCAAGTTTAAACTGTATCAATACATGTTCAAACATGTAGGCTTCTCAATATGTAGAGCTTATCCTACGCATAGCGTAGCTTCCCCAGTTTATATTGTTCTTGCGAAATATCCCAACATGTATAATAACATGAAGTGTTCCAGTATAATTGTGACCAGCACCTTTAGTTTAATTCCTCAAGTACAACGAATGAAATGCAAACCCTTGATCAATTCCAATCAAGCATAATTTCCACAATGAGGTATTGATTAAAATAAAACTATAGTATAATGTTTGAAACACACATAAATTCGTACAGATTTTGCTTTTCAAAGCTACTAAGTACACCACACGTGCACTATCTAATTGTAATCTCCTATTTTGTGTTCTTTGACTTGATTTATTCCCGCTAACTAATTGCTTGTCCATCCAAATAGCAATACCTCTCGCATGTAGCTTCACAGAGATCTAATTCATGTGATAGTTTATTGGGCTTTATACTTTTTTCATATTCCATGTTTATTGGTTAATTCTCTAGATTTTCCACCGTCTTATCAGCTGTTTATATATTTTTTTCGTAGCCCGAGTGTTCCCTAGGAAATTATGCAAGCCAACATACATTACCAGACTTTCTTTCAAGCGTTGGAACAAAACTGTGAAGAAGTTTAGTGATATTCAGTTAGGCCATGTGAGAAAGTACAAATTGGAACCTCTCCTTCATATGCCAGCGAAACTTAAAATACCAATGAATCTGCTTGAATGGATAGATCAGCATATGTTTGGAAGTAAAGAGCCAAGTTTCAAGCACAAGAATAAAACTATCAAGATTACTAAAGATATGGTCAACAAAATCTTTGATTTTCCTGGTGGCACCGAGCCTTTTGTATTCAGTAGCGATGATCCCCAAGTGAAGGCAGAGGTTACACAGTTAAGGAACAAATATGTGGATGATCGGAACAAAATGCCGATCAACAAAATAGAGGAGGTGATGCTTAGTGATGAGACAGAAGATGGATTTATCAGGAGCTTTGCATTTTATTTCCTATCATCTATTTTGTGCCCTGCCTCATACTGTTTTGGTAACATGAAGTTCTTATACTCTCTAAGAGATGTTTTTGCTATACCTTCACTTGACTTTGGGCAATTGGCACTAGATTTCTTGCGTGAGGAGTCAGAGCGTCATTTTGAAATGATTATGAACAGACCAAGTATTGAGGAAATGAACAAGCCTTCATATATTGGTGGATGTCTTCCTATTTGGGGAGTAAGTTCAATCTTCACTTCCACTTTTTTTTATCTCTCTACTTTTTACTTTACTGACCTGTTTATTTTTTAAATGGCAAATCATTTATCTGGATTTTGTTGATTTTGATTTCATTCATAATCATCAGTCAACAGTGGATTATTCTCTTCCTCGGATATCTCATGTTAAGACTGAAGATTTCAAGTATCTCGCATTGGTTGATAGGAATTATGAGTCTAGGAAAAATTATGGGGTTTTACCAGTAAGCATCATACATTGTATATTGTTTCTTGAGTTATCTTTTTAGTTCTAGTACTTTGTTTTCATCATTCGTTTAACTTTAATTTGTAGCTCCGAGACATATCATGCACACCATATGCCAATGTGGTTCCAGTTAACAGTGCTCCTGATGCTCCTGGTGTGTTTAATTCAGTTCCTTCTGTGGAGGTATTTCTTATGAGTAGAATCATTCATTTCTATTTGTTTTATTCTTTGTTGTCATTTTTTATCTTATATAGATAAACATTTATTTGTAATGTCATTTGTAGGTCAACAATGGTAATTCTATGTCTGAAGCTCTCATTGAAAACAAGTCAATTGATTCAAAAAAGCCAGATATCATTTCAGCAGTTCCCAGTTACACTGCAAAAGTTGAACCAGATATAAAATTTAAACCAGAGTCACATTTGAAATCAGAGGTATTTTTTGTGTTGTGCCTTTTTGTAGTTCCTATCTAAGTGTTTTCTTGAAAGGAGTGTCCTGTTAGTAATTTTTTTATAATGCAGGCTCCCTCCAATGATGTAGTTAAGAACGAGCCAATAAGACCAAAATTTGAGGTTTGTAAACTCATTTCAGAGCTTACATATTTGTCTCCTTTTCTTCATCTTTACTTCAGAGCTTAACAGAAACTCTAGTGCTTACCTGAATATTTGTGACATTCTGTGTGACATTCGTTTTTTTGTTATGACTTATCATGAGCAGCACTTATAATACTTGTTTTGCAAGTAAACATAAGTGCAACATTTATATTTTTGAGACAAATATTCAATGTAGCTTATTTTCGTTTGCTTTGTTCTTTGCTGAATTCTGTGTGCTTCCTTTTTCTCCAGAACATTTCTGTCCTGAATTCGGTGTACCAAACACCAATTTTTCCAGTCAATGGTACACCTCTGAACACCAACCCTGTTGAGCATCCTACCACTTCACTACCTAAGGTACTTTTTCAAAAAAAATCCCAATCATAATTTTCATTGAACTTACAACATCATTTCAATTTCCTTTCTCAGCAGGAAGAAATTTTTCTATCAACTGAAGCACATGATAACAATTTTTCTACTGGAGTTGATGCAAAAAGAAGTTTTATATTGATTAGTTCTGCTTCTCCACACGAAAGAGTGAAACACTTCGAAGGTACTCCAATCATTATTCAATATGATTCTCCTATCACTCCTGCTGGTGTGACTAATGAAGACATACTAGCCTCTCACTGTGATACAAGTGTAGGAATTTCAATGAACATGGATTTTGTTGTCCAACAAGGTTTTAATTCTTGCCTATTATGTTGTTTTCCCTTTATGTGTTCTCCATTTTCTTGTATTACGAGTCCTGGCGCATTGCAACATTTAATGTTCAAACTTTTTACATATGTGATATGCAGACTTTTCTACAATGAATAATGCAGAAGCTGGACCGAGTACATGAACTAACACAATGGAAAAGAAGAACAGAAAGAAAAGAGCATCTAAAGTTCAATCCCCCGAACCACCAAAGAAACTCAAAATCTCTCACGAAGTGGATATCTTCTTTTCCAAATATCTGAGGAAGCCTATATTCCAAGAATAGTAAATCTCTTATTCCTTTAGTTATTTTATCATTTCTTATTTCATTAAATTATGAGAACTTTTTTAGTCTATGCATCTACCTAGGAAAATAATTGTAGGCATTTTCTAATCTGCAAGCAATTTTATGGACTAGATTAGTTGTAGACATTTTTCAGGACAGAAATTGTATTATGAAATCCAAACAAATTTATGGATCACCTCAAAGGTAGTTCAGATAAAAAACTTTGTAATTCATACAATTTTGGACTAAAAAGAAATCATATGGATACCAAACTAATTTAGTTTACAGCTCATTGTTCATACCCCTATAAAAGGATGTTTAACTTTTTGTTTTGAGCACCATAGCGTTGTATATGTATTTTTTTTAATTGTTAAAGTATATTTTTTAAGATCCTTTTTCTCAATTTTAACATTAGTTTTGATTGTTTATTCTGTCCAGCACTCTTTTTGTTGACATAGAGGGTTTTCCTGTAAGCTATGAGAATTACTTAAATTCATTTAAAGCGAGGGGTGAGATTGGAGATGAAGTGATGAACTCATTTATTCAAGTTCTTAACTATGAATCAAAGATGTCATCTGAAGTAAAGCCTCACGTGAAGAAGTAATGTTTCACTTCTACTTCACTGTGATTTTTCGTTTTAACCTGCCTATTAGGTTCTCTTTTGACCAATTTTTCTTTTTTACTTCCATTCAATCTAAAATATTTACTAATTTTCATTTTGTTGTTCACAGAATAAATTGTTGGTTCCACCTGAGTTATTTGATCCAGTTTCATGCATACGAGAATTTGACAGGATTAATTCAGAAGAAAGCCTTTGGAAGCAAGACATGGTAAATCTTTTTCAATGCATCCAATGTTAACCAAGATCTTTTCTACTTGTTTTTTATTCTGAATCTGCTTTTTCTTGTTGAACAGTTATACTTCCCTACTATAAAGTCAAACCACTGGGTTGTACTTTCCATCAACTCTCTCTTTGAGAGATCTCACTTTTTTTATCCTTGTGGCACCATTCTAGGAACTACCCAGCAAGAACTTGTCTACAACTTGGTAAGTAATTATTGAGACATAATATCATTTGAGACATAATATCCTTTTGTTTTTTCAATACAAACAAAATTCTTTTCTGATCTACCATTTGTGAATCTCTTTAACTGTGTTTATATTTATATTAAACAACTTTCCAACTACAATATGCTTTGCAAGCTCAGTAAAAAGCCATTCAAGAATGTATTCTCTTTCAAGCTTGAACCTGTGGGGCCTTACCAAACAAACTGTTTAATGTAAGTCCTTTCTTCTTCTTTGTTTTCGTATATTTATTAAAAAAAATCATTTGCAACTTTATTCAACATACTTTTCTGTAGTTATTACATTTTTTCAACCTACTTGTTTGTTATCACACTTGATACTCATTCTCATTTTTTTCCCGTATTTGTTTTTCTTTATGCAGGCATGACTCAGGCCACTATCTTCCTTTGTACATTCAAAATTTCGAAGGCAAAGCTATGAAGACTTTCAGTGCGATATATCTTGAAAACTCTTTGCCTTATTATTATTTTTTCTGTTTATCAAAAACTGAATCCAAAGCAAACTAGTGAACACCATGAAGACCATGATATGTTGGTTCTTTTTTTCTGCCCAATGAACACCATGAAGTCCGTTAAAATTCATGTGCTTTATCTTTTTAGCTTACTAGGGAATGACCTGACTTATTGCATGCATGGTTGGAATTGAAATTTATTCATTTTTTTGAAGTGTTAGTTCGTTTTCTATCTATACTTCTTTTACCGACATTTTTTCAGGTCTTGTTATGTGTTGTCACGTGTTGTCCCAGCAGTAATTGTTTCACGACGCTCATATGACTTAGTCAAGCTTTTTTCAGCATTTACTATCTGTTCAGCTTCTTGTAATAAATCAGTGATCTAGTACTGTATAGTACTTTTTTTCTAGTACTATAAAAAGTTTTCACAAATTCTGTAATTCTATGTCTCACATTTTGTCTATATTGTCTTTACAACTAGGCGAACATTCCGAAGTACAGAATGATATCTGCAATCAAGTTCTTCAAAAGCACTTTGAACAAGCTGAAGGAAGAAGATTTGCCAATAGGAAATTGACTTTCCCAGAACATTCATCTGCAAACATTTTCAATGTGTAATTGATCAGGAGAAAAGGATGCATTTTCTTGTCTACAACACTTTCATCTGTAATCATATGCTAGTACATAGTACTACTTGTTTAAACATATGTCAGCCTTGACCTACTGCTATACTCTTGGATATGTACTTTTTCTTGGAATCCAGATGGCGTACTATATTTTCCATTAACTATATAGTATCTATGTTGGTGTGCTGAGCATTTTTTTACTAAAAATGCAACTATTAGTTTCTTAACCTGTAGTATCTTTGTTGCAATCTCTGCTTATAATAAGGGCTAGTTCTTTTTGGCCGGTTAAGCTTCCGCTCCCCGGCTTAAAAAAAGCCACACTTTCAATTTGTTGAGACTTTTATATTACCTATGTGCAATATAAGTGGAGCATAATGCCTCCTCTGATCTGGATTACTACCTTTGTCCCATAGTATAAGTAAGTTTTTCACACTACATAGTGTAGTGTCAAAAATGTTGTTATATTATTGGGACGCAGGGAGTACTTGTTTTACATTTCTTTTCTCGAATACGCATGAGCGTGCGTATCATTCATTAAAGAAAATAGATGGTAAGAGACCCAAATGCACGGTTACAAGCTTATTTACATGCGGAATTAATCCGGGACCACCCTAGTTCCTACAATGGACTATTCACTTGCACCCCAGACTACTTGTTCCACCTCCAATCCTTCTGTATCACCTTTGAACAATCTCACCTTCGCTTAAAGTCTATCTTCGTCCTGTATAAGTTGAATGGTGCGAGGGACCGAAGGCGTCACACCATTGAAGACCACATCATTCCTCTGCTTCCATATGATCCACACCTAATTCAGTTCACGCAAACCAGGTCAAAATCCAAATTCGGTTCTACAACTTTCAAAATCCAAATCTAATTCAATTCATGAATTTTCGTTCACTTCAATAATGTCTACCTTAAAGTTTAGTTCACCGAATTCAAAACCAGTTCATTAAAATTAGTTGTTTTTTACTTCAAATCTAATTCAATTCATGAATTCTACAATGAAAAACCAGAACAGTTTGTTTTTTATACATTGATAATTCAGTTCACCAAGTTCAAATTCGGTTCATCAAATTATAATTTTAGTTCACTAGATTCACATTCAGTTCACCATAATTCTCACCATAATCTTAAATTTTAGTTCACTAAAAACACCATCTAATTCAGTTCATTAAAATATGTTCATCTGGATTCAAGTTTTCAGTTCACGCAAATATAGTTCACCAAGTTCAATTTTAGTTCATCAAATCATAATTTTAGTTCACTAGACTCATATTTAGTTCACTTGAAATACTCATCATAATCTCAAAGTTTAGTTCACAGAATTCAAATTCAGTTCATCTAAAAAAGTTCATCTGGATTCAAGTTTTTAGTTCACGCAAATCTAATTCAATTCATGATTTCTGTATTAAAAAACCAGGCCAGTTGTTTTTTATTTTAGTGAACTTTTTTTTAAAAACCAAATTATACATTGATAATTCAGTTCACCAATTTCAATTTTAGTTCATCAAATCATAATTTTAGTTCACTAGATTCATATTCAGTTCACTTGATATACTCGTCATAATCTCAAATTTAGTTCATTGAATTCAAATTCAGTTCATCAAAATTAGTTCATCTGGATTCAAGTTTTTAGTTCACGCAAATCTAATTCAATTCATGATTTCTGTATTGAAAAACCAGGCCAGTTGTTTTTTATTTTAGTGAACTTTTTTAAAAAAAAAACCAAATTATACATTGATAATTCAGTTCACCAAGTTCAAATTCGATTCATCAAATCATAATTCTAGTTCACTAGATTCACATTCAGTTCACCACAATTCTCATCATAATCTTAAAGTTTAGTTCACTAAAAAACACCATCTAATTCAGTTCATTAAAATATGTTCACCTGGATTCAAGTTTTTAATTCACCCAAATCTAGTTCAACAAGTTAAAATTTAGTTCATCAAATCATAATTTTAGTTCACTAGACTCATATTTAGTTCATTTCAATACTCATCATAATCTCAAAGTTTAGTTCACAGAATTCAAATTCAGTTCATCTAAATTAGTTCACCTGGATTCAAGTTTTTAGTTCACGCAAATCTAGTTCACCAAGTTCAATTTTAGGTCATCAAATCATAATTTTAGTTCACTAGACTCATATTTAGTTCACTTCAATACTCATCAAAATCTCAAAGTTGAGTTCACTGAATTCAAATTCAGTTCACCAAAATTAGTTCATATGGATTCAAGTTTTTAGTTCACGCAAATCTAATTCAATTCATGATTTCTGTATTGAAAAACCAGGCCAGTTGTTTTTTATTTTAGTGAACTTTTTTTAAAAAACCAAATTATACATTGATAATTCAATTCACCAAGTTCAAATTCGGTTCATCAAATCATAATTTTAGTTCACTAGATTCATATTCAGTTCACTTGATATACTCGTCATAATCTCAAATTTAGTTCACTGAATTCAAATTCAGTTCATCAAAATTAGTTCATCTGGATTCAAGTTTTTAGTTCACGCAAATCTAATTCAATTCATGATTTCTGTATTGAAATACCAGGCCAGTTGTTTTTTTTATTTTAGTGAACTTTTTTTAAAAAACCAAATTATCCATTGATAATTCAGTTCACCAAGTTCAAATTCGGTTCATCAAATCATAATTTTAGTTCACTAGATTCACATTCAGTTCACCACAATTCTCATCATAATCTTATAGTTTAGTTCACTAAAAACACCATCTAATTCAGTTCATTAAAATATGTTCACCTGGATTCAAGTTTTTAGTTCACGCAAATCTAGTTCACCAAGTTCAAATTTTGGGGGTCATCAAATCATGATTTTATTTCAGTAGACTCATATTTAGTTCACTTCAATACTCATCATAATCTCAAACTTCAGTTCACTGAATTCAAATTCAGTTCGTCTAAATTTGTTCATCTGGATTCAAGTTTTAGCTCACGGAAATATAATTCATTTCATGATTTATGTATTCAAAAACCAGGCCAGTTGTTTTTTATTTTAGTGATTTTAAAAAAAACAAATTATACATTGATAATTCAGTTCACCAAGTTCAAATTTGGTTCATCAAATTATAATTTTAGTTCACTAGATTCACATTCAGTTCACCACAATTCTCATCATAATCTTAAACTATAGTTCACTAAAAAACACCATCTAATTCAATTCATTGAATTTTATATAATTTGCATTCAAAATTTAGTTAATTAAATTAGTTTTATATAATTTTGATTAAAAATTTAATTCATGAAATTTGCAATGAAAACCCTGTTAGTTGTTTTCTATTTTATTATATTTCATGGGAAATAAAAGGTGTTCAATCGAATTCAAAATTTGTTAATCAACAGTCAGATTATAATGAACCAAATCCGTATTTGGTTTTACAACACCGATAATCTAGTTCACTACACTCATATTTAGTTCATTTCAATACTCATCATAATCTCAAAGTTCAGTTCACAGAATTCAAATTTAGTTCATCTAAATTAGTTCATCTGGATTTAAGTTTTTAGTTCACGTAAATCTAGTTCACCAAGTTTAATTTTAGTTCATCAAATCATAATTTTAGTTCACTAGAGTCATATTTAGTTCACTTCAATACCCATCAAAATCTCAAAGTTTAGTTCACTGAATTCAAATTCAGTTCATCAAAATTAGTTCATCTGGATTCAAGTTTTTAGTCCACGCAAATCTAATTCAATTCATGATTTCTGTATTGAAAAACCAGGCCAGTTGTTTTTTCCTTTAGTGAACTTTTTTTTTAAAACCAAATTATACATTGATAATTCAGTTCACCAAGTTCAAATTCGGTTCATCAAATCATAATTTTAGTTCACTAGATTCACATTCAGTTCACCACAATTCTCATCATAATCTTAAAGTTTAGTTCACTAAAAAACATTCAAATTTTTAGTTCACGCAAATCTAGCTCACTAACTTCAAATTTTGGGGGTCACCAAATCACAAGTCTAGTTCACTACATTCATATTCAGTTCACTTGAAATACTCATCATTATCTCAAAGTTTAGTTCACTGAATCCAAATTCAGTTCATCAAAATTAGTTCATCTGGATTCAAGTTTTTAGTTCACGCAAATCTAATTCAATTCATGATTTCTGTATTGAAAAACCAGGCCAGTTGTTTTTTATTTTAGTGAACTTTTTTAAAAAAAAAACCAAATTATACATTGATAATTCAGTTCACCAAGTTCAAATTCGATTCATCAAATCATAATTCTAGTTCACTAGATTCACATTCAGTTCACCACAATTCTCATCATAATCTTAAAGTTTAGTTCACTAAAAAACACCATCTAATTCAGTTCATTAAAATATGTTCACCTGGATTCAAGTTTTTAATTCACCCAAATCTAGTTCAACAAGTTAAAATTTAGTTCATCAAATCATAATTTTAGTTCACTAGACTCATATTTAGTTCATTTCAATACTCATCATAATCTCAAAGTTTAGTTCACAGAATTCAAATTCAGTTCATCTAAATTAGTTCACCTGGATTCAAGTTTTTAGTTCACGCAAATCTAGTTCACCAAGTTCAATTTTAGTTCATCAAATCATAATTTTAGTTCACTAGACTCATATTTAGTTCACTTCAATACTCATCAAAATCTCAAAGTTTAGTTCACTGAATTCAAATTCAGTTCATCAAAATTAGTTCATCTGGATTCAAGTTTTTAGTTCACGCAAATCTAATTCAATTCATGATCTCTGTATTGAAAAACCAGGCCAGTTGTTTTTTATTTTAGTGAAATTTTTTTAAAAAACCAAATTATACATTGATAATTCAATTCACCAAGTTCAAATTCGGTTCATCAAATCATAATTTTAGTTCACTAGATTCATATTCAGTTCACTTGATATACTCATCATAATCTCAAATTTAGTTCACTGAATTCAAATTCAGTTCATGAAAATTAGTTCATCTGGATTCAAGTTTTTTATTATAATTTTGTTAAATTAGTTCACCACCCTAGTTCATTAAATTAGTTTTATATAATTTGGATTAAAAATTTAGTTCATGAAATTTGCAATGAAAACCCTGTTAGTTGTTTTTTATTTTATTTTATTTCATGGGAAATAAAAGTTGTTCAATCGAATTCAAAATTTGTTCATCAACAGTCAGATTATAATGAACCAAATCCGTATTCTCTTCTACAACACCGATAATCTAGTTCACCAAGTTCAAATTTAGTTCATCCAATCATATTTTTAGTTCACTAGACTCATATTTAGTTCACTTCAATACTCATCATAATCTAAAAGTTTAGTTTACTGAATTCAAATTCATCTAAATTTGTTCATGGAAAAAAATTAGTTCAATTGAATCAAAAAAAAGTTTCTTAACAGTCAAATTAGAATTCGGTTCATTAAATCATAATTTTAGTTCATCCGATTCACATTCAGTTCACTAAAAAACACCATCTAATTCAGTTCATTGAATTTTATATAATTTGCATTCAAAATTTAGTTCATTAAATTAGTTTTATATAATTTGGATTAAAAATTTAGTTCGCACAAAAGAAATTCATTTCTTCAAATTTGTAATCAAAGTAGTTATGTTGTTTCAAGTTTTCTAAAGTAGTTCAGTTGTTTCTATTTTTAATTCACACTAATCAAATTGAATTCTTGGAAACTCAGATTAATTCAGTGTACTTCAGTTGTTTCTATAATTCAATTATCCAATATTCAAAATGGATTCAAAACACAATTTCTACGCACACATAAGCGTAATGAAAGGTTTTATTTGTATTATAAACCAAAGTAATCCTACTTTAAAATATTATAATTTTATTTAACTAAAATAAAATTTTGAAAAATACTTCACTAAAACTGAATTTTTTATCACTTGAATCCAAACTCAAGTTAATAATACTAGATTAAACTTAAAAAAATATGCAAATTCTTCTTGTTTGAACACAAACTTTTCTTTTTTACTACCCTTTAGTTTGAAAAACAAATATGCACTTCTTCATGTCTCACTATTTTCCTCAATTTTGTTTCTCCGAAAACAAATTTTCCCCAAACCAAAATGTATATTCATGTCTAAATTCAACTACAACATCTTGAGTATGAAACAGAAAACAATACCTCATACATCACAAATGCAACGAGTAATTTTTTTTTCTAAACACAAATAGTGAGGCGTTTACTATTCCTCACACTAATATTTTCAAAAAGCAATAAGAACACCATTTCCAATTACAGCAAGAAATAATGTTTTGTTGAATATATCCCTAAAATAAAGTAATACCACAAAGTATTCTGTAGCCTACAAAAATATCCACTATTCTTATATCCAGCATAGCAACTTCAACCTGAGAGTATCTCAACAATAACTTTTCTTAATCGTTTTTATGCACTAGTACTCACATGTTCATATTGAATTTTTTTCTCTTTCGCGCAGCACACTTTTGAGCTTCAATTTCTGAACGAGGCTTCATTCTATTCCCTTTGTTGACAGACTTGTTCTTTTTAACAGCAGGATCTTTCAGGCCCTTGTCACTATTTCTGTTCGTTTCATTCTCATTTGCTTTTTGGTTCCCTTCTGTTTCTTCTCTCCCAGCAAGATACTTTTTATGGACAGTCTTGACTGCATCTAATAATTCTTGACAGTACCCAGAATCATGACTAATGTCCGAACAGACCTCACCAACAGTATTCATTACAATTGCATATCGCACGGCATTGTGTGACTGGTCTTCGCTTTGTGCACCAAGAAGATCAATCTTGTGCTTCCTTAGCTGAATTTCTCTGAATTCTCTTGTCCACATTGCCACTATATACCTTTCTGGTATCTTGAGGTAATCAAACTGAGTAAACAGTCTCAGAATGTGGCAGCATAAAATTCCATCCCTGTCAAACTTTCCACATTCACAGTCAAACTGCTCAGCAGCTCGGTCTACATGCACAGTGAATATCTCCCTGTCAAATTCTGGGTTCTCATACTCAAAGTTTCTTTTAAGTTCATATTTTTTATCTTTCTCAATCTCTCTCACTCCAAAAGCAGTGCATTCATCATCTCTGTCAGGAACTTGGTGTATATGGCTCTAGTATATATCTCAGCTGCATGCCGTTCAAACCGCTGATATCCCCACATAATAGGAACTTTCTCATTAGACAAGAACCTATCTTTGTTTTCTATATGTATCACACTCTCTTGGAACAATTCATATTGACGGATAAATGTTTCAATTGTGTCTTTCCTGAAAACATAATCCTTGAAGTTAGAGTTGAAACTCTCACTTCTGCTTGTTGATCTAGTGAAAGGACAGAACACTCGTTGGTAGTAAGCAGGAACAAAGTACTGCCTATTCTCCAACATCTGCTTGATGTGAGCATGTTTCCCACAATTGTGCTTCTCCAGCATTTCCTGCCATTTGGTTTCAAACTCCTGTACCGTCAATGACTGCATGATACATTCATCCAGGTCCTTCTCCATGCCTTTCTTCAAATGAAAGTATACTTTCAGATTCTCCCTTGCTTTCCTCCAAACATGCCAAATACAAAATCTGTGCAATGCATCTGGGAACACCTTTGGAACTGCTTTTTTCATAGTAGCATCTTGATCAGTGAGCACAACTCCTGGCTGCTTTCCCCCCATCACTTCAACAAATGTCTCAAATAGCCACTTGAAAGTATCTGCTGTTTCATCTTGCAAAAGAGCCCAGCCAAAGACAATTGTTCTTGAGTGGCCATTAACTCCTATTATTGGCGCAAAAGGCATGTTATATTTGTTCGTGCTGAACATTGTGTCAAATGAAATAATATCTCCATACAACAGGTAATCCAGCCTCGACCTTGAATCTGTCCAAAACAAACTAATGATGGAATTGGAAGAATCTCTCTGTGCTTTGTATACAAAACCAGGCTTATGAACTTGCAACTTCTCAATATATTCCAAAGTGTGTTCTATATCTATGTTTCTTCTCTTCTCACGGTCATCTTGCTTCAAATTGTCAAGTTTCTTCACATCAAAAGTTATATTCCCAAATTTTCCACCACACAGCTTCCTAAATATGCTCATTATTTTCCTAGGTTTTATTCTGTGTTCCTGTAGCAGCCTGGACAATAACTTATCAGCATCATTCATACTTCTATGACTAAGGAAGAACTATGTTAGAGATGGAGAAGAAACCAAATCATGGTTATGCTTCAAATCTTGGGATTGAATGTGCCATTTTCCATCTTCCAAGCAGACTGTAACATGCATTTGGCAGTTCGTTCTTTGAAGAATATTTCTTCTCCTTTTTCTTGCCCCTGTATATGTCGACACAGTCTTCCTGCTCTTGTTGCAAACAAAAGATATCTTTCTATTCTTGTGGTTTCTTCCTTTCTTTATTCCGAATCCATTGGTCAGAGCATATACATTAACAAACCTTTTAGCAGCATCCAGAGTACTGAACACCTTCCCAACTTGAGGCACATTTGTCTTCTCTATTTCATCTGGCGTTGGAAACATATACTCTTCTTCTTTCGAAACACTATCATCATCATCCTCATCAGAATCACCACTGCTACTACCAATGTTTTCAAAAGCATTCTCACAAGAAAGTGCATCCTACACATTTTTTTCAAAACAACGTGAGCAATGAAAAACAGAAAGTCTGTATTTTCTCTCAATAACTTTCATGAAGTTACAATAGAAAACACAAAATAACATAGTACAAACCTTATCAGAACCAAGCACCACGCTCATTGCATTGTCATTTTGAATAGAAGATATATTATCTCCTGCTAGTTCAACATCTTGATTTGCACTTATGACATTAGAAGAAGGACCAGAAACTCCAACACAATTTTGTTGCTGTTGAAAATTTATCTACAATTTTTGGAGCAAAACATGCAATTAAACAACCATGCACATAAAAATAACAGATTCTTACAAACAGACTGTTTTTAGTGTTCTTTGATATACCTCTTCAATGTCTTGACCATTTGAACCATCTTTATCTTCTTCATTATCATCTCGCTCAGTGACATCTTCTACAACACATTGTGTAGTAATAACTTCTTGCGTAATTGATTCAAATCTGTCATGCGTGCTGAATTTTTCCTGACTTAACATCAATTCCTGACTACTTAGTACTTCCTGAAATATACAAGCAAGTCTATATTAATTTTTTTAACAAAGACTTCTCAAAAAGCAGGAACTTCACTAAAAAATTGTTGTGCCCACGAACTTGACTTACTAACCTCTGTTTTCTTCTTCATTTCATGATACATTGCATATTGGTCAAATTCAAGCATAACATCATCACCCTGCATCAAGCAGAACAAATATATTATTAATAAACTTTCTTTTTCACAACTGTGTATAGAAACAACCTGATTGGGTAATTCAAAATATTAGTGAACAAAACATACAACATTTTTTTCTCCTAAACTTTTATCAACTTGATCACTCGTAGTTAGCATCTTTGCTTTTTCTTTGCTCTTCACTGGTTTCTTCTTATTTACTGCTCTAGTTCTTCCACTTGAAAGCACCTAACACAAAAACAAAATACCTTTTCAGCAAGCTCAGTGGATACCATATATTCACTGTCTAGGCAGTACACAATTGAATTTAGAAGAACAAGACTTGGTCTTATTAAACTGAAGATCATCAGTTTAATCATATTCAGTGCACAATGTTTTACACTCAATTGATTCAAAGGATATATTTATTCAACAATGATTCAGTTATCAGGTTGTTTGAGAACTAATGGTTCGTCTGTTTTGTGAAGACAAAGGTTGTTTGAGAATTAGTTTATTTTGGAGACGTAAAAGATTTACACACTAGGAAAATTACTAATGGTTTCTCTGTTTTGTGGCCATAAATTTAATTTAATAAAATAACAGCATAGTTTCTTCAATTCCAAATTGACCACATAATAATTAGCCCTTCTAAACCAGAGTGAATCCATAAATTTTTCCTTCATTTTGTGAATTACAGAGCACAAACGGTGCCACATAGCGGTACACTTTTTTGGGTACCTGATTAATTGAAACTAAAATTAACTTATGCAATCATTACAAAATATAACTGTCCTCCACAACGATCTACTACTTTTTTGAACCTTGTATGTTTACAAAACAGTGCATATGTTTTAAGGAGTTTGTTGATCTGATTATGTATTGTCTGACCCTACACTAGGCAGGTAAGAATATACACATCTATTCAGATGCATCAGAGATTTCAACATACACTGTTATGAATAAATAAGCAAAATTCTGGATAAAAAAGGCAACCATTGTCAGACATGTCCCTTTTTCTCTCAAATTTTTGGTATTCTAGGCACAAGTACTATGAAATCTTGACATATTTGAAGAGCGTTAACAACAGAACCTCCCATAATTAATTGTGCATTCGACCAGATGTTAAATGGTATTTCCTCTGTACCAAATTATAAGACATTTTTGGTAGGCTATTTAGCATACTAAAAACATCTTGTAATTTGGGACAGAGGTAGTAGCTAACACTGGATGGCAATAAGATCACAAATACTTCAAAATACAGGTGCAAGGGTACACTAGTGGACTTCAAACTTGTAGCTTGTACATAAACTTTCAGGCAACTAGTCTGGACAAAATTGCTTAATGAAGAGCATGTTGTATGTCCCTTGGATTTAACCATGCCGTTTCCCCCCACCTAAATGGACATCAACTTTTGTGGCATGGCAAGACGAAATTTACCGAGAGAAGATGTAGGACACGATGCATGAACCTTCTCCTAGCAATCAAGGAAGTAGCCAGAAGGACAAGAAAAACATGCATAGCCTGTGATTGTCTATCTTGTCAAACTGAAAGGACATGGGCAGAGAGAAGAAAGAACAAGTGTATGTAGACAGCCAGTACATTAGTCTATATAATCTACATAGTTTCTGTACTGACTTTCTAAAAGAGCAACAACTTCTTATGTCTGCACTTTTTATATCTAACATAAGAACATAGCATATGAAGAAAAGAACTTGGGATCTGGACGATCGGCTTGAACAACGTAGGTTTTCGATTCCCATGGACGCCAATACTGGTGGAATTGATGTCCTGCCATCCACGCCGGAGAATTCCCCACTGGAAATCTGTGCCGCCGGCGGCGATGGCTCCGTTGCCGCCATCGGTGCCGCCAATTCCTCCCATTCGGGACTGGTCGAGAGAGTCGAGAGGTATCTAGAATAATTCCCCTGTTTTCTTTCGTTCAGAGTCTTTTCCTCCCAAGTCACTTACTTGCGGGCCCTGACTTATTTCCATAGGGACCTAAAAAATATTTCAAAGCTGCCGCTAGGTGTTTTTTTGAAAAGTACTTGCAACGTGCTTAAACAAAGGGGCTTATTTGTCAAAAACAAACCACGGGCAGGAAAATTCCCCATTTCTCTTCCACTCTTTCTTTATCTCTTGCTCCGGCGACTGCCGACTCTCTCCTGGATGCCCTGTTGGGAAATTACTCTTCGCCAAGATCAACGCAGGTTTGCCCTTTGAAATCTCTTTTCTGTGTCATTGCGTAGCTTCTAGATCGTACCTCTAGCGAAACTACGAACCCTAGGTTGAGCTTTTTATCCCCAAATGCTTCAGACACGGTGGATCTACTAAATCTTAGGGAGTTCTTCGACTCTACCCACTAGGTTCCTATTGTTGCTTTCGGTCAGATAAATGAATTAATTAACCTAGTGTCAAAATCTTAGCCTACTGCACTGAAACTTTTAAAGATCTATGCCTAGTTCACTCAACCCTGCTATGGAACTGGTTTGGGATGCTCTGCTACATAGCCATGCAACATGACAGCAGGTGTACAATTTGTTTTGTCGTCTCTGCTCCTCTGGAACAAATAGGAATTACTCAATCAATATTTTTTTGTTGGTCACAGTTGCTGAAGGAATTGCATTTTTGTTTCAGATGTTATATGACCATTATTTTTGGAAACAACTAACGTAAGTTTTCATGTATGTAATACAAAAGAGCATGTGCATCATAGCTGACAAACGTGGCCAAACTAGAGCAGCATTTTTGACATGTGAAATTCTGAATTTTACTTTCAGTACTATCAGTCCTAACAATCAAATGTGATTCAGGCACGACATAGTATTTTTACTTCCAGTACAAATTTTTCACATGTAGCGATAATCAAAATGCTAGTCTCTATTTGTTATCTCTCCCCCCTACTGTTGTGGTGATGCGCTGTGGCCTTGCAGCTCCATTGCCATGTAAAAACTTTTTAATTATTTGTTCAATATTGAAACAGAGTTAAAATTTCAAAATCGAATCACAATGGACAAGTCTTGTTGATATAACCTTTGGTCAATATATTCACTATGTTCTTTCTGTCTTTTGATGACAATGCTTCTTTTTTCTTCTTCTTAACAACGTTGTTCTTTTTGTATAATTCATTCATTGATAGACTGGTAGATTGGTAGTCATGGCATTACTCTTGCTATAATTTTTGTGTTGTTATGTGCAGATGGGTTATGTAGATCAAAGTTTCATCAACAAGAGGAGCAACCAGCAGCATCTTGACACTCAATTAAATGAGCATAATGCAGCTAAGAGATTAAAAGTAAGCACAACAATCATATCCCCCAAAACTAAATTTATTCAAACTGCTCTTTTCTCCCCTTAATTTAATTTAACTGCTCTGTCACATATTCATGTTTTTTCCAATTCTAATTCATTCATTATGTCCACCAGGTCACCGAAATTAATCATATCAGTCTACTGATCAAGTTTATATCTGAACTAAATGAGGAGGAGAAGCTCATAGTTCATAAGCTTGGGTTCGGTTCTTTGCTTCATATATCATGCAACTGTATATTGGATGATATATTTGAATGGTTAGGAATGCAGTTCAACACCACTACTTGCATAATTGAACTAAGAAATGGTTTCAAGTTCCATTTGACAGAATCAGCTGTACACAAAATCCTAGGCATTCCATGTGGCGGTTTTCCAATACAAACAAAGCCTTCAAAACAAACTGTTGATTTCATGAACACATTTCTTGGAACAACGAAAGCAACCCCAGAACACTTGCTATCAATGCTATCTGAAAACATATCAGAAGAAGCTTTCTCTAGGATTTTCATGCTCCATGTACTATCCATTCTAATTGCCCTGAATTCAAAGGGACTTCTAAGCCCAAAATACTACAGTGCATTGGTCAATATTGAGTCAGTTCCAAAATACAATTGGTGTCTCTTTACCCTGTCTTTCTTGGTTCATGAGATTGCCAAAATGCAGTCCACTGTTGGGAAGAAGAGGTCAAAACTAGCAGGAGGTTGCAAAGTACTATTAGTGGTAAGGATTTATTAGAATTTTAACTTCGTTTTCACTTTAGATCATGTCAAAGACAATTTTTACCTGACTTTTCATTTCCTTCCATATTTTTTGGCAAACTTTGTCAGATTGCACATTTTGAATTCTTGATCACTTCTGACTACAAGATTTCAACCACTACGTTCCCAAGACTTCCTTTGTGGTCAGCAACAATGCTCAGATCATTCATCGCTCTAGACACAAAGCCTGGAGTCTATATTGAGTTTGGGAGGCTTGAAGTAAGTACAAAAGAGACAAATATCAAGATTAACTTTAATTTTGTAGTACTTTTTTGCTCATGAAATTTACCCAGCTGAAAATCCAGTTTCATTTTTTTCCTCAAAACAAAAACAGATGAAGCACATAACAGCAACTCCATTCGCTGATTCTATCATTGAGCCACCTATGCAATTACCTGATTCAATTTTGCACTACATCTACAGCAAACTGCCATCGATTCACAACATACAGGTTTGCAAATCTAATTCAGAAGCAAGAATACTTGTCTTTTACTTACAAAGTAGTAGGCTCATCTATATTATTTATTCTTGCTTCGATCTAACTTTATTCTTTCTCAATTCTCATTTTCTTCAAATCAGGAAAGGATTAAGCTTCAAAGTTCCAGTCAGAAATTTTGGCAGACAGTTTTAACAAACTCTATTCCAACGCTGCAATCTTATGTTGACGATGTTCTGAGTTTTTTACCCTCAAGTTCTCCTTCTAAAGATGAACCTCAATATCAACCTTCTTCAGTTACAGCTCTTTCAGGAGTGCACTTGGGTAATGTTGTATCTAATGTTGATTCAACTCGTTCCCTGATACCCATTAGTGCAATGCAGAAACATCCGCACTTGGACTCATTCATGTATTCAACTAATTTCTTGGATTTTCCTGGCCCTCATTCATATCCTCCAAGCTTTGATTCAGAAAATACTCAAGATCTAATTGATTCAAATATTCTAAAATTCTCTGAACGCGTGCTTATTGATGAGCAAATAAATTTCGCTCCTACAATATCTATTAGATCTCCAAGTTCCACAGATTTAGCGCTTCTAGAAGTTTTCAGCAGAGATGAAATTAATGAAAACTTTACCTATACAGTCATTTCTCCTAAAGAAGGTAATACAAACTTTTTATACAATAAAGCTTTTGTTCTGTCCACTTTTTCTTTATTTTGCAGTCCATACATAATTTCCTTCATATTTAAACTACTTACAATATCTCCAGTTCTTTCTTAGTATTAGTCAATAAATTTTCATTTTTCTGTGTTTATTCGTTGTATAAATACCAGTTGTCCTAGATTCGCTTAGAAACAAACCAACATGGGAAGACTTGAATTCAACAGAAAATCGTAATTCGAGACAAGAGAAATTTAGCTCTACTCATTGGAAATTTATCTCATCTGATTCATCTGCCACAGGTACTTTCAATTTATTTTTCTTCTTCCATAATTTTTATTTTCTCTCCTGTTTTATACTTTAATGTTCATACTAACATAAAAAAATCATCTTGTCTTAATGCCAGGAGACTCTTTCTACTGTGCACCACATCGAGTCGAACTAGAAGAATTACAAGACAAGTCAATTCTCATTGATTCACATCCGTACAATCAAACACTTGAAAAAAATGTGAAACCAATCTTCCATCTAGTCAAGTGTCTCAACCAGCAGCTCCACCTAATTCTTTCCCAGCAAACTACACTGAAGATGACATACCAAGTTTCAATGCAATAACCGATGCACTACAAGATACAGTCCCACCCTGTATGACTTCTTATCAAACAAGCTCCTACTCTCATCTGGGTTCTTCGTCCAAACTGGTCAAATCTGGGTTCTTCAATGCTAATACTCCATTCCTGTATAGCAATAGTCCACTAAGTCCTTTCAAGATTAACTCTCCGCAGCCTGAAATTTCTTTCGGAACTCCACTTAACGATCCAGCGTTGCTCAAACTCATGGAAGAATTTGAAGCTAAACCCAAAAGGTGTCAGATAGAGGCAGGAAAGAAGCAGTTTCAAAACTTCTCTTCTGGAAAAATTGTTCAGCAGCCCAACTATTTGCAGTTCCAACAAGTTATCTTCTCAACACCAGTGCAAATAGAATTCTACAAGACAATGACTGCAGCTCTTCCAGTTCTGGATTCAAGGTTATTTTTATCCAAACTCGATTCCTTTTAGCTGTACAAATCAGTCATAGTTTTCATCAAACTCTACCATACAAACCATTTATTCGTTCTCACATTATATTTTTACTAACTTCTAGTTGAAAGTTTCTAACGTTAATTCCAAAACAACAGCCAAAGAATATTCCAAGTGAATGAAGTATGGGTTGACCAGAAAACCTTAACTATTTCCTTAAGACCTGGTTGCTGGATGAATCCGCACTCTTTGGATTGTTACTCAAAGATGCTCAATACTGACCAACTAATCCGCGGTAGGCAAGGCCTAATACCAAATACTGATGTTATTAGGCACATTGTGCAAAGAGAAGATATGGTATGATACATTTAATTCTTTTTCTTTCTCTGTCTTCGAATGTTTTTCTGTGGTAATATCTGCTAGTTTTACCAACCAATTTTTTTTTGTCTGCTTTTATCAGGCAATACTCATGAGGCCTACGCTTGATCATTCAGACCCAATATGCAGAGACATTTTAAGTGAAGCAACAGTTGGCTTCAGATTGGAAATAGCAAATTTTGTTAGTACCTTTTCTTTTAAACAAAATTTCTCTTACTGAGTTCTTGAAATGGAAAATTGTGACAAGAACTAACCTACTATGAATTTTCACAGGTCCACTTGCCTTGCTTCAATGATAAGCAATGGATTCTAATAACAGCAAACCTACAGAGTGGAAGATTTTTTGATATGATGAATCCTGATGGGTCTGGACAAGAGAGATTCACAACTATAATAAGCACTGTCTATTACAATTTCAAGTCACTGTTTGCACTCACCTACCCTAACTGCAATGCATTCAGCATCAAAGACTTTGACTACAGATTCATTGCAGTTCCTAGGACTCATTTCAGGTTAATCAGTTTGACTTCTTACATCATTACCAGTTTTCCTCCATTTCATCCACATCACGATAACATAAATTTTGAAGTTAAGGATTATTATGTTATTTTATCTGGATTTTTTATTCTAACATGCTAGTTAACCTAATTTCATTAATGCAGGTACGACACAGGTGTTTTCCTTCTTCAAATACTAAAAACATATCGTGGCATGGGAGTTCTTGGATTCTCTACTGTAATAGTTTCTTATCTTCTAAACAACATATTCTAATTGCAATTCTTTCATCTCATAGAAGAAAAATTATTCAGATGATAATCACAACTGTGCAAAACAGGTTGATCTCCAAGCTATGCGCGAAATATTTTTGAATGAGATTGCAACCTACCAAAACAGCGAGGTCCAACTACCAGTCGTGAGATCATTTCTTCAAAACCACGTAAGTTATAAACACCTCCTTCAATTTTCATACTTCTCTTAAAGCAACTTTGTTACTAAGGGAAGTATAAACCAAAAATTCAATCAATCTGTTTCTTCTTTTATTCTTCAGGGTTTCCGGTCTTTCAAATAAAAGGAGTTCGCACAATCAATAGACTGAACAGCTGAAAGGTACACTCTAAAAGAAGTGTGTTTTTGAAAACTAGTACACTTTTTTCACATGATCAAGTCCATATTCAGATGTATATTTTATATTAAGAAACTAAACATATTCTGTTTTTGAATTTTTCAGGGCCACTTGAAGGTGTAAAATGGATGAGATCATATTTTCAGCGAGCTTCACATTTCAATATCGAAACAAGGGTCAACACCAGCCATTCTAAACTTGTTTCTGGCTTCCACTAGTGTAGTTGTTCTAAGTAATACACCCCCTGCCAGTATGATTTTACCTATGGAGAGCTATCGGTTTTTTTAATTCAGTTGTACTAATTAGAATAAAATTTCCTTTCAAACCAATAAACTAGTGCAAGCCACTACCAAATTCTGAAATAATTCATTCAGCAGCTACTCTGTGATTTTATGGAGATTTTTTATTGTCATGGAAATTCATACCATTTTTTGGTTCACGCATTTTCTCCTACCGAACATAATCTTATAGAAATTTCCAGTTCAAAGTATATTGACGAAACAGTAGAAGGAACCGACGAACTAGCGCTGAAACAGTCCAGACAGAACAAACAATGAGCTAGCGCCGAAACGGTGCAAACGCACTAGAATTTGGGCCGAACAAAGAATCAACCCAACATCCTACTTCTGCAGGCGCCAGTTAGGCTAATCGCCGCAAAAGGCGCCGACTAGGAGCACCCATCGTGGCATGCATCCACGACCATGGTCGTGCCTTGGCGTGCGTGGCGGCCATCCGACGCCCCTGGCCGCCTACAAGACGATCCCGCGACCCCCTTGGTCAAGACCCTAGCTTTCCCTCCCCCTCCCTCTTGCCGTTTCCCTCTCCCACATGCACCAACCGAAGCTCCGCCCGCCATGGATGACCTTGTTGCCGTAGCCACCTTCCTCCCCGAGCTACGGCACTGCGTCGAAGAGGGCCGTCGTCATCTACAACATCATCTGCGGGGATCCATTCGACTGGAGCCGCACTACATCGCCGGGATTGACGCATCTACCTCGCCAATGGCCGCCGCCGCCCCGCGCTCGATCTACCTCACCGGAGCTCCTCCGCCTTCCCCTGTGAGCGCCAGCCCCATTCCCCTCATTTTCCCCTTTGTTCGCTGCTCTGTTGCGCCGCCCAAGTGTCGACGGATGGCCGCGGCGACCGCGACCATGTCACGCTCACCGCGCCCGCGCCCTGCGTCCTGGGCGCCCAGTTCGTGCCCTGGCCGCGCCCACATGCACACGCTCGGCCGCCCGGCCGCGCCCGCATCCGCCGTAGCTCCCTGGCCGCGCCCCCACTTGCCTCCTGCTGCCTTGGCCCCTCGCTCCCTGTGCGCCACGCGCGCTCACAGCAGGCCGCTGCTGCTTCCTGCCGCTGTGTTCTATAGTTGTTGTGCTGCTCTGCTCGCTACCATCTATGTTGATGCTGCTTATTGCCTGCTGCCGCTCTTGTGATGCTTCCTCATGCTGCCGCTACTAGCTGCTACTCCAGCCGCTACTCACTGCATCCTAGCCACGCCATGGACATGGCCATGTGCGTGTGAGTGCTTGTGCGATATGCACAGCCACACAGTGGCCGGGCCAACCCAAATTAGTTAGGCCTAATTACAGGGTTGTTAGGATTAATTAGTGTGAGGTTAGCTAGTAGTCTATGACATGTGGGTCCCTTGGTGTAATTAAACTAAATAACAAAAAAACATTTAAGCACGCAGTCTATGACACCCGGGCCCCACCTGCAGGTTTGACCAGTCAACAGTTGACTGTTGACTGGACTGTTGACCAGGTCAACTGGGCCCTCGGGTCCCACCAGTCAGCCTCTGTGCTGGTCTGCTGGGTACATTTTTGGGTACCTTTAGCTTCTTCTATTTTAATTTCGGATAAGTAATAAATTCCAAAATTTCAGAAAATGATTAAATCTTTAGAAAATCATAGAAAATAATGCATAACTCGGATGAAAAAGTTTTATACATGAAAGTTGCTCAGAACGACGAGACGAATCCGAATACACGGTCCGTTCACCTGCCACATGCCTCTAACTAGCTGAACATGGAACTTTCCCCCTCCGGTCATCTGTTTGACACAGGTCCGGAACCGGGAAAACATTCCCGGTTGAATTTCCCCTTTACCTATATCGTGTAGCCATACGTTAGGTCACCCCGGCACAACATATTGCCATGTTATGCTTTGTGATGGTTTGTTTGCTTTATATTTATTGTTTCTTCCCCCTCTTCTCTCCGGTAGACCCCGAGACCGATGCCGCCCCTGTGTTCGACTACGTCGACGACGACACTTCTTCCTTTTCAACAGAGCTTCCAGGCAAGCAAACCCCCTTGAGCATTCCGATATCGCCCATTTCTTTCCCTCTCATGCTTGCATTAGAATTGCTACTGCTTTCTGTGTGATCCTACTCTGATGCATAGCATGTCTTTGTTACCTGGTTTCATACCTTACCTGCTTATCCTAAACTACTTAGTATAGGTTGGTTAGAGATCCATTAGTGAACCCACCTTGTCCCAGTTGCCTCGCTTTATGTTCGATGACTCGATCAACGTGATCGACGTCCAGGCCCCGACACCGCACATCACCCCCCTAGTTGTATGACTCTGCAGAGTTACCATCGAGTGCCGAGGGTGGAACCTCTTACATCACTCATGATGAGATCTCTGTAGTGTAGCTATACGGTCGAGGTCATCGAGGGTGATTTCCTCCTTAACCACTTCCGTTACGGCTTTGTCGTGCAACCCCTCAAGTGTGAACCTCGAGGGTGAATCCTCTTACGTTCACCTTGATGATAACATCGAGTGGAATTCACCGGGGGTGATTCCTCGGGGTTTCCCCTTGGTGTTAGACACACAGTTACTATGGTTACTATGACTTTAGACTGAACCATGTTACTAAAGACGGGTCGGACCTGAGGGGTACCCGTGTGAGCTTAATAGCGAGTGATGTGGAGTCGGGTTGACCTGGAAGGTGCCCACGAGATACTTACAAGGCATGGCCAGGCATTCTTAGCCCTTGCCGCAAGTACTCGAGATGGGGAAACGGGGTCACTTCTTTCGTGAGTCTCTGCTTGTTACCGTGTGCTCCTAATCCACTACGGTTTGGATATTTGATCCGAGGGGCCTCTGGCCTGATAGCACTAACCATCACGTGGGCATAGTATGGGCGTTCTACGTCGTATACATGAGCCGAAGCTTAATAGACGTCAGCGACTGAGTGGCGCGCGCCGGGTTGGACTGCGTAAGCACCTGCCTTTTTGAAGGAGGTAGCTAGGTCTGCTCACCGGCTGCCCACACAACGTGCAAGAGTTCCCGGGGCGATGGCCCATGACCCCTGGGGGCATAGGCTTAGTCCGGCGTGCTGGCCTCTCTATTAAGCCTAGGTCGGGTTGCAGCGCATTCTTTGACCGAGGCCGGGCATGAACTTGGAAAGTGTGTCCGACCGGAGTTAATCGAGCGTGATGGGTAAGTTGGTGCACCCCTGCAGGGAAGAAACATCTATCGATAGCCTTTCCTACGCTAACGGACACTTGGAGTTGTATCCCGATCAATACAACTAGAACTGGATACTTGTGATGAGAAATGAATGGATATGAGAAATGGATAGTATGGCTCTGGGATTGCTTTCTCGCAGGGTGTCGAGAAAGGATCTCTGGCCGAGGTTGATAACACTACCTACTTTACATTATGTTGATCTGTACTCTTCTATATGTTGCAAGATGCTTGAAGATGCTAGTCTTCGATAGGCTAGGCTTTCCCCTTCTCTTCTGGCATTCTGCAATTTAGATCTGATGTAAGTCTTGCGAGTACTTTAGATGAGTACTCACAATTACTTTGCTACCTCTTTTCCCCCATACCCGATTGTTGCGACCAGATGACGGATCCCAGAAGCCAGATGACACCACTAAAGACTACAGCTACCCCAAGGATGCCTACTACTACGTGACGACAGCTGACGACTTGGAGTAGTTAGGAGGCACCCAGGCAGGAGACCTTGCCTTTTTGATCGATGTTGCTTTTGTGCTAGCCTTCTTAAGGCAAACTTGTTTAACTCAGGTCTGTACTCAGATATTGTTGCTTCCACTGACTCTTATGTATTTGAGCTTATGTATTCGAGCCCTAGAGGCCCCTGGCTTGTAATATAAAGCTTGAATTATTTTAATTTGTGTCTAGAGTTGTGTTGTGATATCTTCCCGTGAGTCCTTGATCTGGATTGTACACATTTGCGTGTATGATTAGTGTACGGTCAAATCGGGGGCGTCACGGTACAATTACTTCATCAAGTTCTACTTTCCTCCCACTCACTTCTTTCGAGAGAAACTCCTTCTCTAGAATGGTTCTATTCTCGGCAACAAAGATCTTACCTTCGGATCTGTGGTAGCAGGTGTACCCAATTGTTTCCTTAGGGTATCCTATGAATATGCACTTCCCCGATTTGGGTTCGAGCTTATCAGGCTGAAGCCTTTTGACATAAGTGTCGCAACCCCAAACTTTAAGATACGACAGTTTAGGTTTCTTGCCAAACCATAGTTCATATGGTGTTGTCTCAACGGATTTAGATGGTGCCCTATTTAATGTGAATGCAACTGCCTCTAATGCATAACCCCAAAACGATAGTGGTAAATCAGTAAGAGACATCATAGATCACACCATATCTAATAAAGTACGGTTACGACGTTCGGACACACCATTACACTGTGGTGTTCTGATACGTCTCCAACGTATCTATAATTTATGAAGTATTCATGCCAATATATTATCATTCTTGGATGTTTTACAATCATTTTATAGCAACTTTATATCATTTTTGGGAGTAACCTATTGACCCAGTGCCCAGTGTCAGTTGTTGTTTTTTTGCTTGTTTTTTACATCGTAGAAAATCAATATCAAACAAAGTCCAAACACTGTGACACTTTTGGTGGATTTTTTATGGGCTAGAAGACTCCCGATGGGCCAAAGCAGCACCTGGGGGGGTGCCCTGAGGGGGGACAACCCACCAGGGTGCGCCCGTGTGGGTTGTGCCCACCTCGGTGGCCTACCGCACCCATTCTTTGCACTATAAATTCCCGAATATTCTGAAACCCTTCGGGGTTAACCTAGATCAGAAGTTCCGCTGCCGTAGAGCTCTGTAGCCACCGAAAACCAATCTAGACCCGTTCCGGCACCCTGCCGGAGGGGGATTCATCTCTGGTGTCCATCTTCATCATCCCGGCGGCCACCACGATGAGGAGGGAGTAGTCCACCCTCGGTGCTGAGGGTTTGTACCAGTAGGTATGTGTTTAATCTCTCTCTCTCGTGATCTATATCATGGGCTTTGTTAATATAGTCAGATCATACGATGTTTCTCCCCTCTATACTCTTGTTCTAATGAATTTAATCTTTACCCTTTGAAATTTTGTCTTGTCAGATTGAATATTCAGAGATCAGAACACATGATATATGTCTTGCGGTATGAATACTTGAGGTGACAATTGGGGTATCTTATTGATTCACTTGATATATGTTATGGCATTCAACTCGCGGATTCCCGCGGTGATATTTGGTAATCTATGCATAGGGGTTGATGCACGTTTTTCTCCCACGGAAACTTCGGGGTCTCTTTATAGTTCTTTGTGTGGATTGAGTATTATGAATATGAACTTGCTTTGGTGTTATTCTAGTACGAACTCTAGGATAGATCGAACGGAAACAATAGCTTTGTGTTGCTTTAATACGAACTCTTGAATAGATCGAACGGAAAGAATAGCTTTGAGGTGGCCTCGTACCCTACAAACAATATCTATCTTTTGTTCTCTGCTAATAGGAACCGGGAGTGATTCTTTACTACACTTCGAGGGATAATCATATGATCCAACTATGTTAGCACCGTTGAGAGATTGCACTAGCGAAAGTACGGACCTTAGGCCTTGTTTTTAAGCATTGAAACACTGTTTTTGTGCCCATTTACTATTTTCTACCTTGCTGTTTTTATTTATTCAGATTATAAAAATATATTTCTACAATCCATATTACACTTTTATCACCATCTCTTCGCCGAACTAGTGCACCTATACAATTTACCATTGTATTGGGTGTGTTGGGGACACAAGAGATTGCTTGTATTTGGTTGCAGGGTGGTTTGAGAGAGACCACCTTCATCCTACACCTCTCACGGATTGATAAACCTTAGTCCATCCACTTGAGGGAAAATTGCTACTGCCCTACAAAACTCTGCGCTTGGAGGCCCAACACGTGTCTACAAGAATAAAGTTGCGTAGTAGACATCAAGATCTTTTCTAGGGCTGTTGTCGGGGAGGTGAGCGCTTGAAGGTATATCTTTAGATCTTGCAATTGAATCTTTTAGTTTCTTGTTTTATCACTAGTTTGGTTTATAAAAGAAAACTACATAAAAAATGGAATTTAGGTTGCATCATATTACTGATCATCTTTATAATATTTAGAAACAAAAAGGTTGCAAGAGAGGCTAGATGATTGTGCTGAAAGATGTCATTTTTTTGCCATCCTTGTGAACTTTGCAATGAACGTGGTCATTTAAATCTCCAATGCAAATTCTTTTATGATCAAATCGTGTCCAAAAATTATGATAACTTAATTACCCTTGAGCATCATAAATAGCTTAGTCTTCTTTTGGGGTATGAAGAAATGAAACATATAACTGATAATTTTCAAAATCCCAAGAGATTTATTCAATTTGATCTAGAGGAAATTTATATGTTTTGTGTGGTAAATTGCATTGAGAATCCTTATATTGTCAACTACCTAAAGACAAGAAAACAAATGGAATATGAAGAGAGTACTGATGAAATGGAAAATATTTCCCAATACCCTCCTAGTGTTTATTATGATGAATCAGGTAATGAGGAGGAACTTCCTATCCAATCAATCTCTTCAACAAGGAGCTCAAAAAAATTAGTTGAACCCACACATGATGTGGTGAAGAAGAAGAAAAGAAGAAAGAATAGAGGTAAAAAGCTATCTCTCCCAAATAATGTTGCTCCTATTATTGTTGTGCCCCATGAAAATGAATCAAAAATTATTGTGGAAAATGATGAACTTGATGATGATTTTGTTATGCCTATTGCTTGTTGTGATGATTATTATTGGGAAGATAATGATACTTCTTATAATCTTGGAAATCTTTTTGGCACTTTCTTTGAAGAATATGATAATAATGTTTGCTATACTATTGGTGCCATTCATGCTATTGATAAGAATGATTGTGATGATATGCAAAACCACAAGCTTGGGGATGCTATGTTTGATGAGTATGATATGTTTGAAGATTTATTTGCTGGAAATAATGATTGTCCTAAGCTTAGGGATGCTTTGCTAAATGAATATGATCCTCGGATTCCTTCTACTTTCAATAATAAAATTTATTATGATGATGGCATGCCTACTATTTATGATGGTTACATTGATGAAAGTGGGTTCGGAAGAGTGTCAACTCTAGGTAGTAGTGATCCCACTATTTTGGAGGGTGTTGAATCTTAATACAATATTGATGAAAGTGGATTTGGAGAGGTGATGACTTTATTTAGTGATAAATCCACTATTTTGGAAGAGGTTTCAATTGACTATGACAATGAAGTTGCTATCTATGATGATTATTATGATGACATCTATGCCATAAAGAGTGATAAATCTTCTATGCTTGTGCATCATGAAAAGAGTGATGTATGTGATAGTTATATTGTTGAATCCATTCATGATGTTTCTGAAAATTATTATGTGGAAGGAACTTATGCTCTTACAAATCTCAATAATATTAAATTTCTTCTCTATGTGTTGATTGTTTTGAATTTGCACTTGTTTTGCCTTCCTATGCTAGTTGATTCTTGTTCCCATAAGTTGTTTGCTCACAAAATCCCTATGCATAGGACGTGGGTTAGACCTAAATGTGCTAGTCATATGCTTCATGATTCTCTCTTCATGTTTCAATTCTTATCTTTTATGCGAGCATCATTGAAATCATCATGCCTAGCTCAAAAGGCATAAAAGAAAAGCGCTTGCTGGGAGATAACACAACACTTTTACCTACTGTTTTTGTGTGTTCACATGCTTATGCTACTGTAGTAATCATGTTTTATAAATTTTGTTTCAATAAAGTACCAACTAAAGCCTTTGGGATCATGTTGGGTGATAGTTGATTTGATCTTGCTGAAAAACAGAAACTTTTGCACTCAGAAAACAATTCTCATTTTTAGCAGAAGTGCGATAAAATACTGATTCTTTTTGAAGAAGATTAATATACAAATATCTCACGTGGTCCTAATTTTCAGAATTTTTGGAGTAGCAAAAGTATGGTTTGAGTACAGATTACTACAGACTGTTCTGTTTTTGACAGATTCTGTTTTCAATGCATAGTTCGCTTGTTTTCTAGTTTCTATGGCTTATATTGCTCAATATAAATTGTAGAAATGATATGATACAGTAGGCATTGTGTGAGAACAATTATGAATCTTATCTTTGGCAGTACCAAAAGTGGAATGGTTTGCTCTTTATCATACTAACCTATCTCACAAAGTTCCGTTAAGTTTTGTGTAATTGAACTTTTCAAGTTTTGGGTGAGATATCGATATGAGGAGAATAAGGAGTGAAAAGAACCTAAGATTGGGGATTCCCAAGGCACCCCAAGGAAATATTCAAGGAATATCCAAGCAACTAAACTTGGGGATGCCCTGGAAGGCATCCCCTCTTTCGTCTCCAACATTATCGGTAACCTCACTTGGAGCTATATTTTCATTCGTCACATGATATATGTTTTACTTGGAGCATCATTTTATTTTGTTAGGATTTTCTTTCTGTTATTTAGAATAATTTTTTGCATCTTTTATTTCAATAAAAGTGGCAATGATAGCCTTTGTCATGCTTATTTTGCAAGTATACATGTTGCTGTTTGAAAACAGAAAGTTTACTGTTGTTGCAAAAATTCCCTAGAAAAGTCAGAATATGATAAAATGTTGAATTTTTTTGTAAAATGAGCTCCGATAAATTTTCATAATGTTTGGAGTTGAATAAGTATTGATACTCTTGCATTCTTTATAGACTGTACTGTTTTGGCAGATTGCTGATATGTTTGCATTGTTTGCATATGTTTGCTTGTTTAATGATTGTATTTGCGGATAGGAGTATTAAATATGCAGAGGCATTTAGTATGAAATGTTGAATAATAATTTTATTGATTCTCTACAGTAGAGAATGATAAGGTTTTTGCATTGGTTTATAGTAACTTATCTTACAAGTTCTTGTTGAGTTTTGTGTGGATGAAGCTTTTGAGATTTAGGAAAACCGTGATATGAGAAGAATTAAGGAGACACAAAAGCTAATCTTGGGGATGCCCAGGGCAGCCCAAGATAATACTTCAGGAAGTCTCAAGCATCTAAGCTTGGGGATGCCCCAGTAGGCATCCCACCTTTCTTCTTCAGCAATTATCGGTCATTATCGATTGATCCTAAGTTTTTGCTTCTTCACATGATGTGTGCTATTGAAGAAATGTAATTTTGTTTTGTTTTTCTTGTTGTTCTAATTAGATACTTAGACCTGAAAGTTTTTAAATAAAATAGAGCCCTCAAATAGTTGCCAGAGAGGCTAAGTAAGTGGCATTCACATCCCGTCAACGAAGCTCTTTTCTATGTAATTTACTCTTGTGCTTCACTTATATCCTATGAGTAAATTGTTGAATAAATTGAATGTCATGAAGTTGAAATAATACCATGCCTAGTGGTAGCTTCACATTGGGTTTAGAAAGTGAAATTTTTTGAGGCTTGACAATCACAATATTGGTCATACAAGCAATTCACGAATAATTAGTATAAGGAAGAGAACTTTCACATATAAATACACTATCATGGAAATCTTTTGTGATTGTGAGTCCCCATCAAAATATTATATGCCAAAATTGTTGATATTGGACAAGGAAGACAACATAATGGTTTATGTTTGTTCATATTCACATAGAAGTTATATTGTCGTAGATCCTTCAACACGTGGTGCTTGCCCCCATCTTTGCTAGCCAATAATTCCGCACCAAGTAGAGATACTACTTGTGTATCCAAAAACCCTTAAACCCAAATCTTATTTTCAAGAGTCCACCATACCTACCTAAGGATTGAGCAAGATCCTTCAAGTAAGTTGTCATCGGTGCAATAAGGCAATAAAAATTGCTTCTAAAAGTGTAAGATCATTTAGTGTAAGAGAAAAATGAGCGTTGTATGAACTTGTGATGGTAAAGCAATAAAAGCGACAGACTGCATAATAAAGTTTGCTATCACAAGGGGCATTAAGGGATTGAGCATACAAACAAATAAGCGCATGACAACCTCTGCTTCCCTCTGCGAAGGGCCTATCTTTTACTTTTCTGTATTTACTTTTATGCAAGAGTCAAAGTTCTTCTCTCTATTCCTTTTTATTTTTCTCTTTTGGCAAGCATCATGTGCTGAGGAAAGATTTAGGCACATATATCCAGATGGATATGTGTAGCATGAGTTATTATTGTTGACATCACCCTTGAGGTGAATACGTTGGGAGGCAAAACAATAAGCCCCTATCTTTCTATGTGTCCGGTTGAAATGTTTTGCTCATGTGTATGCGGTGAGTGTTAGCAATCATAGAAGACTATATGATGGTTGAGTATGTGGAGATCTTACTTAAGCTCTGTTGAATAAGTTGAATTGCAATTGCTTGGTGACTAAGAACATAGGTTGTTGGGTTTCAAGAGAATTCATTGTTTGAACCTTAACATGTAAATTGGTTGCCACTATAACATGAGAAGTTTCATAAGAAAGAATTGTTGTTATGATGCTAGGAAAAGTGATTGAAATTATCATTGATCAAACTTGTGCACTTTGCTAGCATTCACACTTCATAAATTATTTCTTTTATCATTTACCTACTTGAGGACGAGTAGGAATTAAGTTTGGGGATGTTGATACGTCTCTGATGTCTACTACACAACCTTCTTCTTGTAGACGTTGTTGGGCCTCCAAGTGCAGAGGTTTGTAGGATAGTAGCAAATTTCCCTCAAGTGGATGACCTAAGGTTTATGAATCCGTAGGAGGCACAGGATGAAGATGGTCTCTCTCAAGCAACCCTGCAACCAAATAACAAAGAGTCTCTTGTGTCCCCAACACACCCAATATAATGGTAAATTGTATAGGTGCACTAGTTCGGCGAAGAGATGGTGAAACAAGTGGTATATGGATAGTAGATAAAGGTTTTTGTAATCTGAAAATATAAAAACAGCAAGGTAACTAATGATAAAAGTGAGCATAAACGGTATTGCAATGATAGTAAACAAGGCCTAGGGTTCATACTTTCACTAGTGCAAGTTCCCTCAACAATAATAACATAGTTGGATCATATAACTATCCCTCAACATGCAACAAAGAGTCACTCCAAAGTCACTAATAACGGAGAACAAACGAAGAGATTATGGTAGGGTACGAAACCACCTCA
The DNA here is from genome assembly GCF_002162155.2 of Triticum dicoccoides. Taxonomy (NCBI): domain Eukaryota; kingdom Viridiplantae; phylum Streptophyta; class Magnoliopsida; order Poales; family Poaceae; genus Triticum; species Triticum dicoccoides. The sequence goes on from NC_041380.1 coordinate 79,099,426, forward strand.
AAGTTATTCTTTCCAATCAATCTGTTGGGCTATTCCTATAAGTGTCACAAACAACCCTAGAGTTCGTACTAGAATAACACCTTAAGACACAAATCAACCAAAACCCTAATGTCACCTAGATACTCCAATGTCACCTCAAGTATCCGTGGGTATGATTATACGATATGCGTCACATAATCTCAGATTCATCTATTCAACCAACACGTAAACCTCAAAGAGTGCCCCAAAGTTCCTACCGGAGAATCACGACGAAAACATGTGCCAACCCCTATGCATAGGTTCATGGGCGGAACCCGCAATTTGATCACCAAAACATACATCAAGTGAATCACGTGATATCCCATTGTCACCACAGATATCCACGGCAAGACATACATCAAGTGTTCTCAAATCTTTAAAGACTCAATCCGATAAGATAACTTCAAAGGGGAAACTCAATCCATTACAAGAGAGTAGAGGGGGGAAGAAACATCATAGGATCCAAATATAATAGCAAAGCTCACGATACATCAAGATCGTATCACCTCAAGAACACGAGAGAGAGAGAGAGAGAGAGATCAAACACATAGCTACTGGTACATACCCTTAGCCCCAAGGGAGAACTACTCCCTCCTCGTCATGGAGAGCATCGGGATGATGAAGATTGCTACCGAAGAGGGATTCCCCCTCCGGCAGGGTGCCGGAACGGGTCTAGATGGGCTTTCGGTGACTACGGAGGCTTCTGGCGGCGGAACTCCCGATCTATTATACTCCCGGATGTTCTTAGGGTATATGGAGATATATAGGCGGAAGAAGTATGTCAGAGGGGCCACGAGGGGCCCACGAGGGTGGAGGGCGTGCCCCCTGCCTCGTGGCCTCCTCGCAGGTCCCCCGACGTGCACTCCAAGTCTTCTGGGCTTCTTTCCTTCCAAAAATGAGTTCCGTGAAGTTTCAGGTCAATTGGACTCCGTTTGATTTTCCTTTTCTTCGAAACCCTAAAATAGGGTAAAAACAGAAACTGGCACTGGGCTCTGGGTTAATAGGTTAGTCCCAAAAATGATATAAAAGTGTATAATAAAGCCCATAAACATTCAAAACAGTAGATAATATAGCATGTAGCAATCAAAAATTATAGATACGTTGGAGACGTATCAGCATCCCCAAGCTTAATTCCTGCTCGTCCTCGAGTAGGTAAATGATAAAAACAGATTTTTTTGATGCGGAGTGCTACTTGGCATAATTTCAATGTAATTCTTCTTAATTGTGGCATGAATATTCAGATCCGAAAGATTCAAGAAAAAAGTTCATATTGACATAAAAATAATAATACTTCAAGCAAACTAACTAAGAAATTATGTTTTCTCAAAATAACATGGCCAAAGAAAGTTCATCCCTACAAAATCATATAGTTTAGTCATGCTCCATTTTCGTCACACAAGAATGCTCTCATCATGCACAACCCCGATGACAAGCCAAGCAATTGTTTCATACTTTAGTAATCTCAAACTCATAAACTTTCACGCAATACATGAGTGCGAGCCATGGATATAGCACTATGGATGGAATAGAATATAATGAGGGGGGTTATGTGGAGAAGACAAAAAGGAGAAAGTCTCACATCAACGAGGCTAATCAATGGGCTATGGAGATGCCCACGGATTGATGTTAATGCAAGGAGTAGGGATTGCCATGCAACGGATGCACTAGAGCTATAAATGTATGAAAGCTCAACAAAAGAAACTAAGTGGGTGTGCATCCAACTTGCTTGCTCACGAAGACCTAGGGCACTTGAGGAGGCCCATTGTTGGAATATACAAGCCAAGTTCTATAATGAAAAATTCCCACTAGTATATGAAAGTGATAACATGAGAGACTCTCTACTATGAAGATCATGGTGCTACTTTGAAGCACAAGTGTGGTAAAAGGATAGTAACATTGTCCCTTCTCTCTTTTTCTCTCATTTTGTTGGGCCTTCTCTTTTTTATGGCCTTTCTCTTTTTTGGGGCCTTTTCTTTTTTTATGGCCTTTCTCTTTTTTTGGGCCTTCTCTTTTTTATGGCCTTTCTCTTTTTTTATTCCTCACTTGGGACAATGCTCTAATAATGATGATCATCACACTTCTATTTATTTACAACTCAATGATTACAACTCGATACTAGAACAAAGATGACTCTATATGAATGCCTCCGGTGGTGTACCGGGATATGCAATGAACCAAGAGTGACATGTATGAAAGAATTATGAACGGTGGCTTTGCCACAAATACTATGTCAACTACATGATCATGCTAAGCAATATGACAATGATGAATGTGTCATGATGAACGGAATGGTGGAAAGTTGCATGGCAATATATCTCGGAATGGCTATGGAAATGCCATAATAGGTAGGTATGGTGGCTGTTTTGAGGAAGATAAAAGGAGGTTTATGTGTGATATAGCATATCGTATCACGGGGTTTGGATGCACCAGCGAAGTTTGCGCCAACTCTCAATGTGAGAAAGGGCAATGCATGGTACCACAGAGGCTAGCAAGGATGGAAGGGTGAGAGTGCATATAATCCATGGACTCAACATTAGTCATAAAGAACTCACATACTTATTGCAAAAATCTACAAGCCATCAAAAACCTCAGCACTACGCGCATGCTCCTAGGGGGATAGATTGGTAGGAAAAGACCATCGCTCGTCCCCGACCGCCACTCATAAGGAGGACAATCAAATAACACCTCATGTTTCAAATTTTTTACACAACGTTTACCATACATGCATGCTACGGGACTTGCAAACTTCAGCACAAGCATTTCTCAATTTCACAACTACTCAACTAGCACGACTTTGATATTATTACCCCATATCTCAAAACAACCATCAAGCATCAAACTTCTCTTAGTATTCAACACATTCATAAGAAAGTTTTATTATTCTTGAATACCTAGCATATTAGGATTTTAAGCAAATTACCATGCTATTAAGACTCTCAAAATAATCTAAGTGAAGCATGATAGTTCATCTATTTCTTCAAAATAAAACTACCACCATGCTCTAAAAGATATAAGTGAAGCAGTAGAGCAAATGACAAACTACTCCGAAAGATATAAGTGAAGATCAATGAGTAATTGAATAATTATGCAACTATGTGAAGACTCTCTAACATTTAAGAATTTCAGATCTTGGTATTTTATTCAAACAGCAAGCAAAGCAAAATAAAATGACATTCTAAGAATGGCAAACATCATGTGAAGAAGCAAGAACTTAGGATCAACCGAAACTAACCGATAGTTGTTGAAGAAGAAAGGTGGGATGCTAACCGGGGCATCCCCAAGCTTAGATGCTTGATACTTCTTGAAATATTATCTTGGGATGCCTTGGGCATCGCCAAGCTTGAGCTTTTGTGTCTCCTTAATTCCTCTCATATCACGGTCTCCCTAAATCTCAAAAGCTTTATCCACACAAAACTCAACAAGGACTCGTGAGATAAGTTAGTATAAACCATTGCAAAAACCTTATCATACTCTACTGTATCAAATCACTAAAATTATTATTCAACATTGCATACTAAATGCCTCTGCATATTTAATAGTTCTATCCTCAAATAGAATCATTAAAGAAGCAAACATATGCAAACAATGCAAACATAACAGCAATCTGCATAAACAGGATAGTCTGTGAAGAATGCAGCAACATCCATACTTCCCTAACTCCAAAAATTATGAAAGAAAATTCCCACTGTAGTAAATTTATCAGAGCGTAATATTCAAAAGGTTTCAACATTTTATCACATTCTGAATTTTCTAGGGAATTATTGCAACAGCGGTAAACTTTCTGTTTTTAAACAACAATATGTGGACTTCTGACATAGGCATAGTAAAGGCTATCAATGCCACTTTTATTGAAATAAAAGATGAAAAACATTGTTCTAAATAAAAGCAATCAAATCTTAACAAAATAAATTGACGCTCCAAGTAAAACACATATCACGTGGTGAATAAAAATATAGCTCCAAGTAAAGTTACCGATGAACGAAGACGAAAGATGGGATGCCTTCCGGGGCATCCCCAAGCTTAGGCTCCTGGATATCCTTTAATATTACCTTGGGGTGCCTTGGGCATCCCCAAGCTTAGGCTCTTGCCACTCCTTATTCCATAGTCCATCAAATCCTTACCCAAAACTTGAAAACTTCACAACACAAAACTTAACAGAAAACTCGTAAGCTCCGTTAGTATAAGAAAATAAATCACAACTTCAAGGTACTATAATGAAATCATTGTTTTTACATTGTTGTAATATCTACTGTATTCCAACTTATCTATGGTTCATACCCTCTGATACTACTCATAGATTCATCAAAATAAGCAAACAACACAATGAAAACAGAATCTGTCAAAAAACAGAACAGTCTGTAGTAATCTGAATCAAACGTATACTTCTGGAACTCATAAAATTCTCAAATAAATTTGTGGACCTTAGTAACTTGTCTATTAATCATATGAAAAAAGAATTAACTAAATATCACTTTCCAAATAAAAATGGCAGCAATTCTCATGAGCGCTAAAGTTTCTGTTTTGGACAGCATGATCAACAAGACTTTCCCCAAGTCTTCCCAAAGGTTCTACTTGGCACAAACACTAATTAAAATCATAAAACCACATCTAAACAGGGGCTAGAAGAATTATTTATTACTAAACAGGAACAAAAATCAATGAACAAAAATAAAGTTGGGTTGCCTCCCAACAAGCGCTATCGTTTAACGCCCCTAGCTAGGCATGATGATTTCAATGATGCTCATATAAAAGATAAGAATTGTAACATAAAGAGAGCATCATGAAGAATATGACTAGCACATTTAAGTATAACATACTTCCTATGCATAGGGATTTTGTGAGCAATCAACTTATGGGAACAATAATCAACTAGCATAGGAAGGGAAAACAAGCATAACTTCAAAACTTTAAGCACATAGAGAGGAAACTTGATATTATTGCAATTCATACAAGCATATATTCCTCCCTCATAATAATTTTCAGTAGCATCATGAATGAATTCAACAATATAGCTATCACATAAAGCATTACTTTCATGATGCATAAGCATAGAATTTTTATTACTCTCCACGTAAGCAAATTTCTTCTCATGAATAGTAGTGGGAGCAAACTCAACAAAATAACTATCATGTGATTGAAAATTAAGATCAAGATGACAAGTTTCATGGTTATCATTATTCTTTAAAGCATACGTGTCATCACAATAATCATCATAGATAGGAGGCATGCTTTCATCATAATAAATTTGCTCATCAATACTTGGGGGACAAAAAATATCATCTTCATCAAACATAGCTTCCCCAAGCTTGTGGCTTTGCATATCATTAGCATCATGGATATTCAAGGAATTCGTACTAACAACATTGCAATCATGCCCATCATTCAAATATTTAGTGCCAAACATTCTAATGCATCTTCTTCTAGCACTTGAGCACAATTATCGAAATCCTTATTCTCACGAAAGACATTAAAAAGATGAAGCATATGAGGTAACCTTAATTCCATTTTTTGTAATTTTCTTTTATAAACTAAACTAGTGATAAAACAAGAAACAAAAAGACTCGATTGCAAGATCTAAAGATATACATTCAAGTGCTAACCTCCCCGGCGACGGCACCAGAAAAGAGCTTGATGTCTACTACACAACCTTCTTCTTGTAGACGTTGTTGGGCCTCCAAGAGCAGAGGTTTGTAGGACAGTAGCAAATTTCCCTCAAGTGGATGACCTAAGGTTTATCAATCCGTAGGAGGCGTAGGATGAAGATGGTCTCTCTCAAGCAACCCTGCAACCAAATAACAAAGAGTCTCTTGTGTCCCCAACACACCCAATACAATGGTAAATTGTATAGGTGCACTAGTTCGGCGAAGAGATGGTGAAACAAGTGGTATATGGATAGTAGATAAAGGTTTTTGTAATCTGAAAATATAAAAACAGCAAGGTAACTAACGATAAAAGTGAGCGTAAACGATATTGCAATGATAGTAAACAAGGCCTAGGGTTCATACTTTCACTAGTGCAAGTTCCCTCAACAATAATAACATAGTTGGATCATATAACTATCCCTCAACATGCAACAAAGAGTCACTCCAAAGTCACTAATAGCGGAGAACAAACGAAGAGATTATGGTAGGGTACGAAACCACCTCAAAGTTATTCTTTCCAATCAATCTGTTGGGCTATTCCTATAAGTGTCACAACAGACCTAGAGTTTGTACTAGAATAACACCTTAAGACACAAATCAACCAAAACCCTAATGTCACCTAGATACTCCAATGTCACCTCAAGTATCCGTGGGTATGATTATACGATATGCGTCACACAATCTCAGATTCATCTATTCAACCAACACATAGAACCTCAAAGAGTGCCCCAAAGTTCCTACCGGAGAATCACGACGAGAACATATGCCAACCCCTATGCATAGGTTCATGGGCGGAACCCGCAAGTTGATCACCAAAACATACATCAAGTGAATCACGTGATATCCCATTGTTACCACAGATATCCACGGCAAGACATACATCAAGTGTTCTCAAATCTTTAAAGACTCAATCCTATAAGATAACTTCAAAGGGGAAACTCAATCCATTACAAGAGAGTAGAGGGGGGGAAGAAACATCATAGGATCCAAATATAATAGCAAAGCTCGCGATACATCAAGATCGTATCACCTCAAGAACACGAGAGAGAGAGAGAGAGAGAGATCAAACACATAGCTACTGGTACATACCCTTAGCCCCAAGGGAGAACTACTCCCTCCTCGTCATGGAGAGCATCGGGATGATGAAGATTGCTACCGAAGAGGGATTCCCCCTCCAGCAGGGTGCCGGAACGGGTCTAGATTGGCTTTCGGTGACTACGGAGGCTTCTGGCGGCGGAACTCCCGATCTATTATACTCCTGGTTGTTTTTAGGGTATATGGAGATATATAGGTGGAAGAAGTACGTCAGGGGGGCACGAGGGGCCCACGAGGGGCCCACGAGGGTGGAGGGCGTGCCCAGGGGGGTGGGCGCGCCCCCCTGCCTCGTGGCCTCCTCGTAGGTCCCCCGTCGTGCACTCCAAGTCTTCTGGGCTTCTTTCCTTCCAAAAATGTGTTCCGTGAAGTTTCAGGTCATTTGGACTCCGTTTGATTTTCCTTTTCTTCGAAACCCTAAAACAGGGTAAAAATAGAAACTGGCACTAGGCTCTGGGTTAATAGGTTAGTCTCAAAAATGATATAAAAGTGTATAATAAAGCCCATAAACATTCAAAACAGTAGATAATATAGCATGGAGCAATCAAAAATTATAGATACGTTGGAGACGTATCAGTCTCCAACGTATCTATAATTTATGAAGTATTCATGCTAATATATTATCATTCTTGGATGTTTTACAATCATTTAATAGCAACTTTATATCATTTTTTGGGACTAACCTATTGACCCAGTGCCCAGTGCCAGTTGCTGCTTTTTGCTTGTTTTTTACATCGCAGAAAATCAATATCAAACGGAGTCCAAACACCGCGACACTTTTGGTGGATTTTTTATGGGCCAGAAGACTCGCGATGGGCCAAAGCAGCACCTGGGGGGTGCCCTGAGGAGGGCACAACCCACCAGGGCGCTCTAGGGCCCCCTAGCGCACCCAAGTGGGTTGTGCCCACTTCAGTGGCCTCCTACACCCCTTCTTTGCACTATAAATTCCCAAATATTCTGAAACCCTTCGGGGTTAATCTAGATCATAAGTTCCGCCGCTGCAGGGCTCTGTAGCCACCGAAAATCAATCTAGACCCGTTACGGCAACCTGCCAGAGGGGGGAATCATCTCCGGTGGCCATCTTCATCATCCCGGCGGCCACCACGATGAGGAGGGAGTAGTCCACCCTCGGGGATGAGGGTTTGTACCAATAGCTATGTGTTTAATCTCTCTCTCTGGTGATCTATATCATGGGCTTTGTTAATATAGTCAGATCATATGATGTTTCTCTTCTCTATACTCTTGTTGTGATGAATTGAATCTTTACCCTTTGAAGTTTTGTCTTGTCGGATTGAATACTCAGAGATGAGAACACATGGTATATGTCTTGCGGTATGAATACTTGAGGTGACAATTGGGGTATCCTATTGAGTCACTTGATATATGTTATGGCATTCAACTCGCGGATTCCCGCGGTGATATTGGGGTAATATATGCATAGGGGTTGATGCACGGTTTTCTCCGACGAAAACTTCGGGGTCTCTTTATAGTTATTTTGGTGGATTGAGTATTATGAATGTTAGGGAACACAGTATTTCAAAAAAATTCCTGTGATCATGCAAGATCTATCTAGGAGATGCATAGCAACGAGAGGGGACACTACAAAAAAATACACTTCTGTGATGATACGTGTTTGTCATAGTAGGTCACATTTTCTGTCATGCAGGTACATCCATGACAAATTTATGACAAAATGAAGATAGTCATACATGTGCTGTCGTAGAAGTGTTCCATGACATTACCAAAATTATCATCACGGAAGTGTCCACTTCCATGATGATAAATCACGAGTCATAAAAGTGCTTTCGTCAAGGGTGACCGACACATGGCATCCACCGTAACGGGACGCCGTTAAGCTATCGGGTCCGGTTTTGGATCCAATAACCCGCTAACAGCCCGGACCAATGGGAATTTTCCACGTGTAAAATTCTCATTGGCTGGAGGAAACACGTGTCGGCTCACCGTTCAGACAGATGTCATCCACTCATTAGACAGGAGGCGCCTATGATACATCGACACGTGGCATTGCCCAACAGAGGCCCATTCCAGTGAAAAGGCCGGCCCGTTTGACTTGGTCAAAAGGTAACGGGCTGGCCCATGGAAAGCGTGTTAACGGCTTGTTCGTATATAGCCCATTTACGGCTCGCTTACTACCGGCCCGTTACGACCTATCGGAATTAAGCCCAGTAGCTTCATCTGGGCCGTCCAATATGATTCCAGCCCGTTGTAACTTTCGGCCCATGTATAGCCCATGAGGTCTTTTGGCCCATATGAGGCCCTTTGTAACTCTCGGCCCATTAAAGGCCCGAGATGAAACCAACCCATAATGAACAGTGTATCGCTTTATACCCATTAACGGCCCATTGTTCCATTGGTCGTTTCCAGCCATGTTAACTTTCGGCCTTCTAAGGGCCCATTTATTCTTGGGCTCATTTCTAGAATTCAGTTAGATACGGTCCATTACTGGCCTGTTCCGTTTATGGGCCAAATACCGTTTGTGGTCCGTTAACCCGTTGGGCAGTTTTCATAGCGTTATCAAATACGGCCTATTAACGGCCCGTTATGGTCCACGAATAGTACGACCCATGTTTGGCGAAATGATTATACGCCCCGTAGAAGGCCCATGGATCCTATGGCCCGTAGAAGGCCCATGGATCATACGGCCCGTAGAAAGTCCATGGATCATACGACCCATAAAAGGCCCATGGATCCTACGGCCCGTAGAAGGCCCACGGATCCTACGGCCTGAGGAGGCCATGGTTACAACAGTTCGTGTGTTGCCATGATTATTGTGGCCTAGTTACCAAAACTAGGTTATTGTGGCCACTAAAAAACGTGGAAAAAGAGCTGCAGTGACTACAAGCAAACAACTAAACAAGACAATAAGGAAATAAACAAGCAAGCAACTAACACTAGCCTATTACATCTATTACACATATTACATCCACTGGGCATCAAAGTTCGCCACCAGTGCAAATATAGGGAACAAAGCAGCATATTACATACACTGGCCGTCAAAATTGGCCACTAGTGCAAATAAACGCAGTAGCAAAACAAGTACATAATTGAAACAACTTTAGAAGAGCTCAAGAAACGTTATCCTGGGTATCCCCCATGTTGGCAATAAGCTTAGCAAGCTTATTAGCTTTGTCCTGTTTGGCGCTAAAATCCTCCAACGCTTGCTGTTGCACTAGAAAGTATGCATCTGAATGCTCTAGGGACTTCCGCAGTCCTTCCGCTTCTTGTCGCAGCATAGCTGATCGATGTCTTTCAGCTTGTAGTTGAGACTCAAGGAACCGAACTGATTCAGACAGTGAGTTTGAATAGCTTGTGCAAGCGGTAGTGGCCAGTAACTAGAACTATAAACCAAGACATGACTTTGGGGTTGCCTCACTGTCTTCAAGATAGTTTTTCTTAGCTGTTTTATCAGCTTTGTTGGAGACCAACAAGGATGTCTCACGATCCTGAACCTTATCTGCATGACTTCCTTTATTATCATTTCTTAATAAGGCACTCTTCCCCAATATTTTGTCAGCATTCTAAAAGAAGAAACAAGCAGACACATAACAGGTTTAGCATGTACTAGTATATGAAACTCATTTCGGTGAACCAGTTCATTAGTAAGGTGGACAAGATTAAACTACCAAGTCTTCTATTGCCAAGTAGTACATTATAAAAGCATCAAACAAAAAATATATCTATGTCCTATGGTCACTGATACGTCCATTTTGCATCATGCTTTTATATCGATATTTATTGCATTATGGACTGTTATTTCACTTTATGTCACAATACTTATGGCTATTCTCTCTTATTTTACAAGGTTTACATAAAGAGGGAGAATGCCGGCAGCTGGAATTCTGGGCTGGAAAAGGAGCAAATATTAGAGACCTACTCTCGCAACTCCAAAAGTCCTGAAACTCCACGGAACGCCTTAAAATAAATAAAGAAAAATCCTCGCAAAAGATGAAGGCCAGGGGGCCCACACCCTTCTCACGAGGGTGGGGGCGCCCCCCCTAGGGCGTGCCCCCCTACCTCGTGGGCCCCCTGGTGGCTCTCCGACATCCATCTTCTCCTATATGAGGTCTTTCGATGAGAAAAAAATAAGAAGGAACTTTTCGGGACGAGACTCCGCTGCCACGAGGCGGAACCTTGGCGGATCCAATCTAGAGCTTCGGCAGAGCTGTTCTGCCGGGGAAACTTCTCTCCTGGAGGGGGAAATCATCACCATCGTCATCACCAATGCTCCACTCAGTGGGAGAGGGCAATCTCCATCAACATCTTCGCCAGCACCATCTCCTCTCCAAACCCTAGTTCATCTCCTGTATCCAATTCTTGTCTCAAAGTCCGGGATTGGTGCTAGTAGGTTGCTAGTAGTGTTGATTACTCCTTGTAGTTGATGCTAGTTGGTTTAATTGGTGGAAGATCATATGTTCAGATCCTATATGCATATTATTACCCCTCTGATTATGAACATGAATATGATTTGTGAGTAATTAAGTTTGTTCCTGAGGACAAGGAAGAAGTCTTGCTATGAGTAGTCATGTGAATTTGGTATTCGTTTGATATTTTGATAAGATGTATGTTGTCTAGCCTCTAGTGGTGTTATGTGAACATCGACTACATAACACTTCACCATTATTTGGGCCTAGAGGAAGGCATTGGGAAGTAATAAGTAGATGATGGGTTGCTAGAGTGACAGAACCTTAAACCCTAGTTTATGCGTTGCTTCGTAAGGGGCTGATTTGGATCCATATATTTCATGCTATGGTTAGGTTTACCTTAATACTTTTGTTGTAGTTGCGGATGCTTGCAATAGAGGTTAATCATAAGTGGGATGCTTGTTCAAGTAAGAACAACACCCAAGCACCGGTCCACCCACATATCAAATTATCAAAGTATCGAACGCGAATCATATGAACGTGATGAAAACTAGCTTGACGATATTCCCATGTGTCCTCGGGAGTGCTTTTCCTATTATAAGAGTTTGTTTCAGCTTGTCCTTTGCTACAAAAGGATTGGGCCACCTTGCTGCACTTTATTTACTTTTGTTACTTGTTGCTCGTTACAATTTATCCTATCACAAAACTATTTGTTACCACTTATTTCAGTACTTGCAGAGAATACCTTGCTGAAAACCGCTTATCATTTCCTACCGCTCCTCGTTGGGTTCGACACTCTTACTTATCGAAAGGACTACGATAGATCCCCTATACTTGTGGGTCATCAAGACTCTTTTTTGCCGCTGTTGCCGAGGAGTGTATCGCCTTTGGTAGGTGGAATTTGGTAAGGGAAAATTTATATAGTGTGCTAAAATTTACTGTCACTTATTACTATGGAAAGTAATACTCTAAGGGGCTTGTTCGGGGTATCTTCACCCCGTACAGTAGAGCAAAGAGTTGCCCCTCAACCTACTGAACCTATTGAAAATGAAACTCCTTTTGAATTTCCTTCGGGTATGATGGAAATACTGCTAGCTGACCCTTTTACAGGAGATGGAACAAAGCATCCTGATGAGCACTTAATATATGTGGATGAAGTTTGTGGATTATTTAAGCTTGCAGGTATACCCGATGATGTTGCTAAGAAGAAGGTCTTCCCTTTATCTTTGAAGGGAGACACATTGGTACGGTATAGGCAATGTGATGATATGAGATCATGGGACTATAAAAGATTGAAGTTGGAATTTCATCAAAAGTATCACCCTATGCATCTTGTTCATCGTGATCGCAATTATATATATAATTTCTGGCCTCGCGAAGGAGAAAGCATCGCTCAAGCTTGGGGGAGGCTTAAATCAATGTTATATTCATGCCCCAATCATGAGCTCCAGAGAGAAATAATTATGCAAAGTTTTTATGCTCGGCTTTCTGAAAACAATCGCAACATGCTCGATACTTCTTGTGCTGGCTCTTTTATGATGAAGACTATTGAATTCAGATGGAATTTATTGGATAGAATTAAACGCAACTCTGAAGATTGGGACCTCGATGAAGGTAAGGAGTCAGGTATGCCACCTAAGCTTGATTGTGTTAAATCTTTTATGGACACCGATATTTTCCGTAAATTTATCACTAAATATGGACTTGACTCTGAGATAGTAGCTTCTTTCTGTGAATCTTTTGCTACTTATGTTGATCTCCCTAAGGAGAAGTGGTTTAAGTATCATCCTCCCATAGAAGTAAAAGTAGCTGCACCTATTAAAGTTGAAGAAAAGACTGTCACTTATAATGATCCTATTGTTCCTACTGCTTATGTTGAGAAACCACCTTTCCCTGTTAGAGTAAAGGATCATGCTAAAGCTTCAACTGTTCTTCGTAAAAGCAATATTAGAACTTATACACCTCCTGAGCAAGTTAAAGTAGAACCTAAAATTGCAATTGTTAAAGATCTCTTGTCTGATAATATTGATGGGCATGTTATTCAGTTCGAAGGTGAAACTGCTAGAATTGTTAAACCTTGTGATAAAGATAAACATAGACCTGTGGTAGGCGTGCCTATTATTTCTGTTAAAATAGGAGATCATTGTTATCATGGCTTATGTGATATGGGTGCTAGTGCTAGTGTAATACCTATTGACTTATATGAAGAAATTAAGAATGAAATTGCACTTGCTGAGTTAGAAGATATTGATGTCACAATTAAACTTGCTAATAGAGATACCATTTCACCAATTGGAATTGTTAGAGATGTTGAAGTCTTGTGTGGGAAAACTAAATATCCTGCTAATTCTTGTTCTTGGTTCCCCACAAGATAGTTTTTGTCCCATTATATTTGGTAGACCCTTCTTAAATACCGTCAATGCTACCATAGACTGCACAAAGAATGTTGTTACTGTTGGCTTGGATGATATGGTTCATGAGTTTAATTTCTCTAAATTCAGTAAGCAACATCGTGAGGAAGAATTACCTAGTAAGGATGAAATTATTGGTCTTGCTTCTATTGCCGTACCTCCTAGTGATCCTTTAGAACACTATTTGCTAGAGCATGAAAATGATATGTTCATGAATGAAAGAAGGGAAATAGATGAAGTATTCTTTAAACAGGAACCTATTCTGCAACATAACTTGCCTGTTGAAATTCTAGGGGATCCTCCTCCACCCAAGGGTGATCCCGAGTTTGAGCTTAAACCTCTGCCTGATAATCTTAAATATGCTTATCTTGATGAAAAGAAGATATATCCTATTATTATTAGTGCTAACCTTTCAGAGCATGAAGAAGAAAGATTATTGAAAACTCTGAAGAAGCATCATGCTGCTATTGGATATACTCTTGATGATCTTAAGGGCATTAGTCCCACTCTATGTCAACATAAAATAAATTTGGAAGCAAATGCCAAACCAGTTCGTGATCCTCAACAACGTCTGAATCCTAAAATGAAAGAAGTGGTAAGAAAAGAAATACTCAAGCTTCTGGAGGAAGGTATAATCTATCATGTTGCTGATAGTGAGTGGGTAAGTCATGTCCATTGTGTACCTAAGAAGGGAGGTATTACTGTTGTTCCTAATGATAAAGATGAATTGATTCCACAAAGAATTATCACAGGTTATAGGATGGTAATTGATTTCCGCAAATTAAATAAAGCTACTAAGAAAGATCATTACCCCTTACCTTTTATTGCTCAAATGCTAGAAAGATTATGCAAACACACACACTATTGCTTTCTAGATGGTTATTCTAGTTTCACTCAAATACCTGTGTCGGCTAGAGATCAATCAAAGACTACTTTTACATGCCCTTTTGGTACTTTTGCTTATAGACGTATGCCTTTTGGTTTATGTAACGCACCTGCTACCTTTCAAATATGCATGATGGCTATATTCTCTGACTTTTGTGAAAAGATTTGTGAGGTTTTCATGGACGACTTTTCCGTCTATGGTTCCTCTTTTGATGATTTCTTGAGCAATCTTGATCGAGTTTTGCAGAGATGTGAAGAAACTAATCTTATCTTGAATTGGGAAAAGTGCCACTTTATGGTTAATGAAGGTATTGTCTTGGGGCACAAAGTCTCTGAAAGAGGTATTGAAGTTGATAAAGCCAAGGTTGATGCTATTGAAAGGATGCCATGTCCCAAGGACATCAAAGGTATAAGAAGTTTCCTTGGTCATGCTGGATTTTATAGGAGGTTCGTTAGGGACTTCTCAAAAATTTCTCGGCCTCTGACTAATTTATTGCAAAAAGATATACCATTTGTCTTTGATGATGATTGTATAGAAGCATTTGAAATACTTAAGAAAGAATTAGTCTATGCACCTATTGTTCAGCCACCTGATTGGAATTTACCCTTTGAAATTATGTGTGATGCTAGTGATTATGCTATAGGTGCTGTTCTAGGGCAAAGAGTTGATAAGAAATTAAATGTTATTCATTATGCTAGTAAGACTCTAGAAAATGCTCAAAGAAATTATGCTACTACTGAAAAAGAGATTATAGCAGTTGTATTTGCTTGTGATAAGTTCAGACCTTATATTGTTGATTCTAAAGTAACTATTCACACTGATCATGCTGATATTAAATACCTTATGGAAAAGAAAGATGCTAAACCTTAGATGGGTTCTCTTGCTACAAGAATTTGATTTGCATATTGTTGATAGAAAGGGAGCTGAGAACCCCATTGCAGACAACTTGTCTAGGTTAGAAAATATTCTTGATGACCCACTACCTATTAATGATGACTTTCCTGATGAACAATTAAATGTTATAAGTACTTCTCGTAGTACTCCATGGTATGCTGATTATGCTAATTATATTGTTGCTAAGTTTATACCACCTAGCTTCACATACCAGCAAAAGAAAAAGTTCTTCTATGACTTGAGACATTACTTTTGGGATGGCCCACATCTTTATAAAGAAGGAGTAGATGGTGTTATTAGATGTTGTGTACCTGAGCATGAACAGGAATAGATCCTATGCAAGTGTCATTCCGAGTCTTATGGAGGACACCACGCTGGAGATAGAACTGCACAAGGTACTGCAATCTGGTTTTTATTGGCCTACTCTCTTCAAGGATGCCTGTAAGTTTGTCTTGTCTTGTGATGAATGTCAAAGAATTGGTAATATTAGTAGACGTCAAGAAATGCCTATGAATTATTCACTTGTTATCGAACCATTTGATGTCTGGGGATTTGATTATATGGGACCTTTTCCTGCCTCTAATGTATACACACATATTCTAGTTGATGTTGATTATGTTACTAAGTGGGTAGAAGCTATTCCAACTAGTAGTGCTAATCATAACACTTCTATTAAAATGCTTAAAGAAGTTATTTTTCTGAGGTTTGGAGTCCCTAGATACTTAATGACTGATGGTGGTTCACACTTTATTCATGGTGCCTTCCGTAAAATGCTTGCTAAATATGATGTTAATCATAGAATTGCATCTCCTTATCACCCACAGTCTAGTGGTCAAGTAGAGTTGAGCAATAGAGAGCTCAAATTAATTTTGCAAAAGACTGTTAATAGGTCTAGAAAGAATTGGTCCAAGAAACTTGATGATGCATTATGGGCATATAGAACTGCATATAAAAATCCTATGGGAATGTTTCCGTATAAAATGGTTTATCGAAAATCATGTCACTTACTACTCAAACTAGAACATAAGGCATATTGGGCTATTAAAGAACTCAACTATGATTTTAAACTTGCTGGTGAGAAGAGGTTATTTGATATTAGCTCACTTGACGAATGGAGAACCCAAGCTTATGAAAATGCCAAGTTGTTTAAAGAAAAAGTTAAAAGATGGCATGACAAAAGGATACAAAAGCGTGAGTTTAATGTAGGTGATTATGTATTGCTATACAACTCTCGTTTAAGATTTTTTGCAGGAAAACTTCTCTCTAAATGGGAAGGCCCTTACGTTATCGAGGAGGTCTATCGTTCCGGTGCTATAAAAATCAACAACTTCGAGGGCACAAATCCGAAGGTGGTAAACGGTCAAAGAATTAAACATTATATCTCAGGTAATCCCATAAATGTTGAAACCAATATTATTGAAATCGTAACCCCGGAGGAATGCATAAGGGACACTTTCTGAAACGTTTCAGACTCCGAAAAGGAATAGGTATGTGGTACGGTAAGTAAACCGACTCCAAAACAATTTTTAAGGCAATATTTCTCCGTTTTGGAATATTTAGAAAAATAGAAAAATAAGTAGCAGTCCGGGAAGGACACGAGGGCCCCACGAGGGTGGTGGGCGCACCCTACCCCCTGGGCGCACCCCTACCTCATGAGCACCTCGTGTGCCTTCCGGACTCTGTTTTCTTGCACGTTATGTATTTTGGTCGGTAAAAATTCATTATATAACCTCCCGAAGGTTTTGACTCCTGTATCACGCAAAAATCTCCCGTTTTTGTTTCGAGCTGTTTTTCTGACAGATCTAGGTTATCATGACGGCCCCAAGCGCCTCCAAGGACAAGTTCTTCGAGAAGGTCATCAACCCTTACCTCACGGAGGTGCTGCGACACCCTCAAACCATTGAGATGCGTGATGGGTTGCTGCACATCCGCGATGAAGAGGGACCAAAGGGGACCGGAAGCATGGAGACGAGGCTCGAAGCAGTGGAGCAACAAGTTTTCAAGTGCCAAAGGATGGTGGAGCGTGGAATCAACGCTAGCCACATGATGCTCGCGGAGTTCACTAACAACTACAAGCCGATCCCAAGAACACCGAGGAGGCCATCTTCAAGCTACATGAGAAGATCGAGCACCTCCAAGCCCAAGTCTATGACCTTCAAAACCAAAACTGTGAGTATGAATATAGATTCAAAAGAATGAGTTTGGTTGCAGATTTGAGGATTCCGGAGACTCGATCATCTTTCTATGATGGTGAACCTATGCCTTGGAAGATGGATGAAAAGCCCGCATCATCAACAACACCTCCACCGTCTCCTCCAACAAAGAAGAATTGAGTATCTGGGTATGGGCACTCCCCTTGGCAACTGCCAAGCTTGGGGGAGGTGCCCCGGTATCATATCACAATCACAACTCCTATCTTTACCGTTTTTCTTAGTTCGATCTTATTAGTAGTATCTTGATCTAGTAGAATAAAGTTTATGGCAGGATCTAGTTTTGAGTTTTGCTTTATGATCTCTCTATGTAATTGAGTCCGTGAGTTATATATGGTAAAGATTAGTCTTGAGTCAAGGGCTTAACTATTTTGCCATAATCTTGGGTGAATAAAAGAAAGAAGAAAAGAATAAAAAGAAACAAAAAGTTCATATTGATCTTATTGAGAGTAATGACTTCACATAGAAAGAGTATGATGATTAAAAGTTGTTGGGAGTTGGCAGACATAGCTTTGGTCACTGTTGCAATTAATAGGAAGTAATAAGGAAAGAGAGGTTTTCACATATAGATATATTATCATTGACATCTTTTATGATTGGGAGCACTCATTAAAATATGACATGCTAAAGAGTTGATGTTGGACAAGGAAGACAACGTAATGAGTTATGTCTTTCTTATATCTGAGATAAAGTATGTTGTCATGGTTCCTCTAAGTTGTTGAGCTTGCCTTTCCCCCTCATGCTAGCCAAATTCTCAGCACCAAGTAGAAATACTACTTGTGCTTCCAAAATCCCTAAACCACTTTTGCCATGAGAGTCCACCATATCTACCTATGGATTGAGTAAGATCCTTCAAGTAAGTTGTCATCGGTGCAAAGCAATAAAAATTGCTCTAAATATGTATGATTGATTGGTGTGGGAGAAATAAGTTTTATACGATCTTGTGATGTGGAAGTAATAAAAGCGACGGACTGCATAATAAAGGTTCATATCACAAGGGGCAATATAAAGTGACGTTCTTTAGCATTGAGATTTTATGCATCCAACCATAAAAGTGCATGGCAACCTCTGCTTCCCTCTGCGAAGGGCCTATCCTTTATTATTATCTTCTACCTTATGCAAGAGTCACGGTGATCTTCACCTTTCCTTTTTCAATTTATCCTTTGGCAAGCTCAGCACGTTGGAAAGAACATGATATATATCTAATTGGATGTAGGGGAGCATGAACCATTATTGTTGACATTACCCTTGAGGTAAAAGGTTGTGGGGCAAAACTATAAGCCCCTATCTTTCTCTGTGTCCGATTAAAACTCCGTAACCACAAGTATTGTGTGAGTGTTAGCAATTATGGGGGACTAAATGATAGTTGAGTATGTGGACTTGCTTTTTAGCTCTGACGTAGACTCTTTCCGATGTTATGATAAATTGCAATTGCTTCAGTGACTGAGATTATAATTTGTCGGAGCCCAATAAGGTTTATGATTTATACTTTTGCATTGTGAATAGATCATCACCTGAACATAAGTAATCATACGACAAAACCTATATAAGTTGCTGTTATGAGAATAATCATGATGCCTTCATGTCCGTATTTTATTTTTATCGACGCCTCTACCTCTAAACATGAGGACATATTTATTGTTATCGGCTTTTCGCTTGAGGACAAGCGAGGTCTAAGCTTGGGGGAGTTGATACGTCCATTTTGCATCATGCTTTTATATCGATATTTATTGCATTATGGACTGTTATTTCACTTTATGTCACAATACTTATGGCTATTCTCTCTTATTTTACAAGGTTTACATAAAGAGGGAGAATGCCGGCAGCTGGAATTCTGGGCTGGAAAAGGAGCAAATATTAGAGACCTATTCTGCGCAACTCCAAAATTCCTGAAACTCCACGAAACGCCTTAAAATAAATAAAGAAAAATCCTCGCAAAAGATGAAGGCCAGGGGGGCCACACCCTTCTCACGAGGGTGGGGGGGGGCGCCCCCCTACCTCGTGGGCCCCCTGGCGGCTCTCCGACGTCCATATTCTCCTATATGAGGTCTTTCAATGAGAAAAAAATAAGAAGGAACTTTTCGGGATGAGACTCCGCCGCCACGAGGCGGAACCTTGGCGGATCCAATCTAGAGCTCCGGTAGAGCTGTTCTGCCGGGGAAACTTCTCCCACAGAGGGGGAAATCATCACCATCGTCATCGCCAACGCTCCTCTCAGCGGGAGAGGGCAATCTCCATCAACATCTTCACCAGCACCATCTTCTCTCCAAACCCTAGTTCATCTCTTGTATCCAATTCTTGTCTCAAAGTCCGGGATTGGTGCTAGTAGGTTGCTAGTAGTGTTGATTACTCCTTGTAGTTGATGCTAGTTGGTTTAATTGGTGGAAGATTGTATGTTCAGATCCTATATGCATATTATTACCCCTCTGATTATGAACATGAATATGCTTTATGAGTAATTACATTCGTTCCTGAGGACAAGGGAGAAGTCTTGCTATGAGTAGTCATGTGAATTTGGTATTCGTTTGATATTTTGATAAGATGTATGTTGTCTAGCCTCTAGTGGTGTTATGTGAATGTCGACTACATAACACTTCACCATTATTTGGGCCTAGAGGAAGGCATTGGGAAGTAATAAGTAGATGATGGGTTGCTAGAGTGACAGAAGCTTAAACCCTAGTTTATGTGTTGCTTTGTAAGGGGCTGATTTGGATCCATATGTTTCATGCTATGGTTAGGTTTACCTTAATACTTTTGTTGTAGTTGCGGATGCTTGCAATAGAGGTTAATCATAAGTGGGATGCTTGTTCAAGTAAGAACAGAACCCAAGCACCGGTCCACCCACATATCAAATTATCAAAGTATCGAACGCGAATCATATGAACGTGATGAAAACTAGCTTGACAATATTCCCATGTGTCCTCGGGAGCGCTTTTCCTATTATAAGAGTTTGTCCCGGCTTGTCCTTTGCTACTAAAGGATTGGGCCACCTTGCTACACTTTATTTACTTTTGTTACTTGTTGCTCGTTACAATTTATCCTATCACAAAACTATCTGTTACCACTTATTTCAGTACTTGCAGAGAATACCTTGCTGAAAACCGCTTATCATTTCCTTCTACTCCTCGTTGGGTTCGACACTCTTACTTATCAAAAGGACTACGATAGATCCCCTATACTTGTGGGTCATCAGTCACTGCATTGTCTTGCCAAATCAAAATAGAGACACGGTTCAAATCATATTAGTTCAAGAGAAAGCAGCACTGAAAGAATATAAAGTGTGGGAAACTAAACGACATAACATGATTTCTGATGGGTACCACAGGTCTACATGTACAACAACACTATTGGCCCTGTTATGATGCTAGTAATGTGCATGATATGAGAAGTCAAGTGTATACACAATTGAAATTGAAATCAACAGAGCTATTTATAAGAGCAAACCTGTTAAAGAAACATGCGTAAACAAACCTATTGTGCCATTGGAGTTTCCGTTGATAGTTCAATTTAAAAATAAGTTTGTATGAGTAAATACAGTGATACAAGAGCAAAGCAGTATGCACGATAGCAATGGAATCTTAACTGAGAACAGTTGTTGTTCAAGTTTAAGCACTTGTTCTACATGAACAGAGTACAGTAAGACGCAAGCATATAGTACTTAAAATAAAATGAGCTCATAGACGTTACCACATTCTTGGTTCGCGACTAGTAAAGAACAAGGCATTCCCAGTCATCATCAAGTAAATGTGTCTCAGGAGAACGTAAGGGAATTTGATGAGTTTCTTTGTGAGTGAAGTACATTTTCTTCAGGTAATTCCAATACTGCCACCAAGCATTCTTGAAGATAGCAGAGGTATTAGCACAGGTTACCTCATCTCAAGTTTCCAAATCGGTCCTTCTCTATAGAGAAAATGGGAAAATTTGATGTATTATAACCATCATGGAGGTAGAATGTATGGGACAAAGCAAAGTAATTGCCATGAATAACATTACTTACACATAACTCCTGGACAAACACCTGCAACTGACATTTTCCTTCATCTTCAGTATAATATTTCCATGATGGGAAGATAGACACATAAGATTTAACAACATCAAATGTGATAGATGCTAAACTATGAATGGCTGGTTGTGCTTCCTCCATAGGAATAGGTGTACTAACTGGTGGAGTTGGGGTTCGCCGTGGTAGTACTGGCGCTTTGGGCACTGGAGCTGCCTTACTAACTGCTCTTGTTTGGGAGCTCTATGGTGGAGATGGTGCTGTGTCAATAGGAACTAAGTTACTATCTGCTGGGGTTGGGGTTAGATTGGGTGAAGCTGGTTCTCTATCCATCGCAGTAGGGGTAAAATCTGCGAGAGTCTGGGTTATGTGTGGTAGGGCTAGTTCTTTTGCATGTACAACTGGGGTGCTATCTCCACCAAGTGGTAGCAATGTTTTATTTGAAGACCGTGTTTTTACTCCGCTAGATACTGCTATCACCCGCTCCAATTCAAATGGCAGATAAACATGAAACATAATTGAATGTACATACATTGTTTGAGAGATAGATGCAATAGATAGTGTGGAAAAAAAGGGCAGTAAATAATTGACATGTATATTGTTTAACTAAAACGGATAGCATGACATAATTTCACATATATGATGTCTATCTAAAATGGATAGCATATCATAACATAAGTCAAAGATATGATGACTAACTAAACAGGATCGCATGACATAATTCACATACATGTTATCTAAGTAACCAAATCTCATGATTTAATTCACATATGTGATTTATATGCTAAGCGGAGGGCATTCACATATATGATGTCTGAACTAAGAACATGTTGTTGAATATTGTGTATATGTTGTCTAAACTATGCAACGCAAGACACCATATGCATGATATGAGCAGTAGAACCATGCCAAGTTAGAGAATACACCTCGATGGGGGAATAGGACTGGTCATCTATCTCTGAATTCATCACTGAGGAGCTATCAGCACCCAGCAAGAGATCTGCTTCGACAGGTAGCACTATCTTCTCTAAAGGCCTTGTTTTCACTCCAGATTTTCCCATCACCCACTCAAATGGCTGATTCATAGGAAGAGTAGTTTAGTGTACAAACATTGTCGACAAATGGAAATTTAATGAAGAAAAGGATGGGCTAGATATCATTCAAATATATGATGCCTGGTTAAACAGGATGGCATTGCATAATTCCCATATATGATATCGAAACTAAACATGTGGCATTACAGAACATGTCTAAACTAAGCAGATGACATATATGATGTCGAAAGTAGGCACTACAAGGCAACATATGCATGATATGACTAACATCATCATGCCAAGTTAGAGCAAACACCTTGGGGGGTAAATAGGCACACTACAAAAAAATACACTTCCGTGATGATACGTGTTTGTCATAGTAGGTCACGTTTTCTTTCATGCATGTACATCCATGACAATTTTATGATAGAATCAAGATAGTCATACCTGTGCTGTCGTAGAAGTGTTACATGACATTACCAAAATTATCATCACGAAAGTGTCCACTTCCATGATGATAAATCACGCTTCACAGAAGTGCTTTCATCAAGGGTGACCAACACGTGGCATCCACCGTAATGGAACACCGTTAAGCTATCGGGTCCGGTTTTGGATCTGATAACCCGTTAATAGCCCGGACCAATGGGGATTTTCCATGTGTAAAATTCTGATTGGTTGATGGAAACATGTGTCAGCTCCGCGTTGGCACAGGTGTCACTCATCCAATGGGGGACATGCGCCTATGATATGTTGACACATGGACCGGCCCAAAAGTGGCCCATAAAGTTTAAATGGGCCGGCCCAACTAAAGGCCTGCAAGATTTTGCGGACCATAATGGGCCGGCCCAGCTAAAGGCCCATGAAATTTTGCGGACCATGATGGGCTAGCCTAGCTAAAGGCCCATAAGATTTTGCGGGCCATAATGGCCCGGCCCAGGTAAAGGCCCACAAGATTTTTGCGGGCCATAATGGGCCGGCCCACGTGAAGTCCCACAAGATTTTTGTGGACCATAATGGGTCGGCCCAGCTAAATGCCCACGAGATTTCGCCGACATTAATGTGCCGACCCAGCTGTAGGCCCACGAGATTTTGAGGACCCTAGTAGGCCGGCCCATTAACTGGCTGCCATGTTTTGGGCCAAATGTCGGCCCATATTTGATCCGATCCATTAATGGGCTGCCACGTTCCGGGCCTAACAATGGCCCATATGAGATCCATCCCGTTAAAAGCCTACCATGTTCTGGGCCAAATTACGGCCCAGATCAGGTCCGACCCTTTAAGAGGCTTTGGGCTAAATTATGGCCCATATCAGATTCGGCCCGTCAACTGGACGCTATGCTTTCGGGCCCACTTGCTAAAGTCCCATTTAGTAATTCGGCATGATATTAGTTTCGGCCTATTAAGGGCCCGTTTAACATTTCGGCCCTATATTAATTTCGGCCTGTTAAAAGCCCGTCATATAGTTGGGCCTAACTACGGCCCGGTTTGATTGGCACAATCATGGGTCGAGGTCCATTTCGGGCTAATGCCGGCCCGTGAGCTGTTCGGCACCTTTTAGGCCCAAACTACTTCTCAGCCTCCTAAAAGCCCATTGAGTTTTCTTGCGAAAAGAGGGCCGATGGTTTACTCGGCCTATTAAAGGCCCGAATCTACTAGTGGGCCGGTTTACATTTAGGCCTTCTAATGGACCAAGATGACGGGGCCCATGATGCGGATCATACATCGTGATTGCATGACGGCCCGATTATGTACCGTAATTTTACGATTTGGCCGGTTTACTGCGAAGACATGATATATATAGAGTAAAATAAGTGCAGCATCGTGAATAAGAAAAAACCTAGACTATACAATAATGAAATTACGACATATTACATCCACTATGCATCAAAGTTCGCCAGTATGATAATAAAGCACAAGCAGACAGCTGATTACATACACAATGCATCAAAGATCACCACCAGTGCAACTAAACACGTCGACAAAATAATATACAAAACCGACAGCACTTCAATAGAGTTCAAGAAAGGTTAGCCCTGCTGGGGAGCTGCATCACAAGTAGCTGAGCAAGCTGATGAGACTGCGCTTGTTTAACACTTATATCCTCCTCACTCTGAAAGATAAACAAGCAGACAGATGACATGTTTTGCACATAAAAGTATCAGTGCTGACAATTCATCACATTTCTTACTGACCAATAAAGTGACACAATTTAAAATTGCAATAACACAATATGGTATTGTTCAGGTCAAGACTTGGCAGGAAATGACATCGTGAAGGAGTTGCTCGCTTCACGACACCACTTGATTACAGATCAAGAACTCATAAGTATCAATGGTTAGTGTGCTGACAATTTATCCCATTTCATATTGGCAAACAAAGAGACAGTTTAAATAATAGTAGAATGATATGACATTGTTCATAGTTAAGACATTGCAGAATATGACATTGTGCTGTAGTGGGTAGGTTCACCACACCACTGGATTACGGATCAAGAACAGAAGCATACATGCAATGCAAAAGAAGATCACTTGCTCTGTATAGTTTAACTTACATGGTATGAAGAAGGAACTTGGTTGTATAACTGAAAACTTAAATTGAGAAGGACAAACATTTGTTTATGAACTACATAATAAACTTTAAACATGCAATTTAATGCAAACACCAAAAATAAACAGCTGTTGCAGTCATGCCTAACCAAATATACACAACAAAGTTTGAAGGCTTGAGAAGGACAAACTTACATTATTGGTGAAGGCAGGCTCTATAAAGCCCTTGTCCATGCTGATGGGGGGGCAGTTCAAGAAGTTTACCACAGAATCTTCTTCATAAGCATTGCCTTTATTCTACATTTTGTTAAGAATGAATATAGATGTGACAATATAAGAAAAAAATCGAGAATATTTAAGATAAGATGAAGAGTGGTGCTACATAACCAAGTAGCTATAAATGTAAGTACAGTGATACAGGCAAAAGGTACAACCAAGACCAATGCAGAGCTAAACTTCTTTAGTACCATCGGTGTTATCCAACCTTATGGTAAGGGTAAATATAGATCTTATGTGTAGAAAATGGAGGGCAAAGGAAAATAAGCTGCATAGTGATGGTACATGAACAACTACCTGTCAATAGAAGTACACAGATAAATGACAGTAGGTACTTACAAGAACAATGCAGAGCTAAAAAAATTCATTGGCATTGGATATATTATACACTAATGTAACCATTCATACAAATCAGATAATTTGGAGCGAACAATTGATAAGCAAGCTATCATGCATACTGCTGTCACATAATGAACCATGTATGTATGCAAGTACAGTGATACAGGACAACAGGTACTAACAAGAGCAAAGCAGCGGGTAGCATATTTGCGATATCATGTCATTCTTTTCAAACCGGAATTCTTTTTCGAGCAGATTTCCTGCAAAAAAGATCTGTAAGGCACATGCAGAAAAGTAGAAGTTCAAATTGTCATGCTATATCATAGACAATACCTCATCCTCGGAATGAGACCAGTGCATAACAAGGTTTTTCCATTCAATATCTTCTAAATTTAGCACACGAGACTTCACTAGAAATTCATTTATAGACTTGCCATCAAAGTGTGATTTCCTCAGGTAACACCAATACTGCTGCAATGCTTCCTTGAAAAACGCAAGCAAGCTTTTCTCGTCATGACTATCTAGATTGACCCTCGCCTACTTACAACAATGTAATGTAAATCATTGATGAGTTCAATCAGCAGAAAACAGGAAAATAATCACCATGAATAATAGCACTTACACGTAAGTGGGATAGGAAGATGTGAAAATGGTGTTTGTCCCATGATGGGAATATATGATACGAAACAACATTGAAAGCATTGTCTTTTAAACTGGGAATAACTGGAATGGGGTTACAATTTGCAGGAATTGGTCGTCTCTGTAGTTGGGATAGGTCTTCGGCCGGTGGACTTGCTATACTTTTTGCTGGAGTGGGATTTTTCTGTGGTACGGCTGGTGCTATGGCAACTGAAATCGGCATACCTTTTGCTGGAGTGCATGTCCTATGTGGTGCGGCTAGTGGTGTGGCCAGTGAAGTATGGGTACAGTCTGCTGGAGTCGGTCCTACATTTTGTGTCACTAGTTGTATAGCCAATATAAGTGGGGTGTTGTCTGATTTCTCCGGCACAATCACATTTTTCAAGGACTTTGCTGGTGCTCCTTCAGGTTCGGCAATCACCCCCTTCCTTTTTGATGTCTGATGCACAAGAACAACTTTTGAGTGGAAAAACATGGTATGATGACAGATGGAAAATGTATTGATAATGGATGGGCATGGCATCTCGACATATATGATGAGTAAACTAAGCAGATGTCGGTGCAACACAGTAGATGAAATGCAAGACAACATATGCAAGATACGCGAAATCAATAAAACCTTGCCAAATTAGAATAGGCACCTTGATGGGTGAACAGGACAGGTCATCTGTGACACTCCAAAATTTTAATTTGGTTTTCATCAAAAACTTTGTTGGATTTTAAAAGAGGCCATTTAAAATTTTCCAGAAAACCTTCCTCTTAAAAACTTCCTTTTCTTTGGCAAAGTTTTTATTTTTATTCAAGCTATGGTGTTTGATCTTTTGAAACTTCTTCTCTGTTGGTTCCCTCTCAAATTATTTTGGGAGTTTAATCTTTTTCTTTTAAAAAGAAACTCTATGAAAATTTGGGATTTTCATATCTTGAAAACCACCCATGACTTTGTATTTTGCCCATGTGATAAAACCCCTCCAAAACCTCCCCTCCTCCTTGTAATCAACCTAAGTTCTCTGTCCCAACTAATCCAAGCAAGTTTTGGATTTTATTATAATTATTTTTTCCCTCAAATCATTTCTGAAAATTATTTGGAGCCTGAGAGTTTTTCAAAGCAAGTACCCTTTTGCATTTGAGTTTTGACCTCAAACCAACCCTCCTGGAAAGTCCTTTGTACCCACAACCCAGAACCATCTTGATCCACTCCTTCTCTTTTCAAATTTTTCAAAATTCAGTCTCTGCAAGTTTGGACCAGATTTGCCAAATTTGGTGAAATTCATACTTACACTTCTCCAAAAATTCCACCAAAAATCAGGCAGCCTACTGGAGCAATGAGTAGCCACTCCACCAAGTTTCAGCTCAAGGAAAAATCCCTAGATGCCAAAAGCATTCTGTCGAACACCTTGCTTGCGCTGTTGCTGTTCATTTTCAGGAATATTCAGTTTTCAGTGTCGTTTTCGTCCGTCAGTTTCAATCACGCGTAGACAGTGCGCTTGGCGCGTTGCACGCGGCTTCTTCTCCCTGGCCAGCACCCCCGCATGCGTGCTTGGCGCTTCCCGGCGTCGGTGGCGCCCTTGGACGCCCGCGCCGGCGTGTCTTGCGGCGGCCGAACCCCCGTAGCAGCCGACAGGGGACGGAACGGCGGCTCAACGCCGTTCGGCGCCGCCCAACGCCCCTCTGCTCTCCGTGTGGCCTCATGCATGCCAGCGCAAGCCCGTGGCACCGTCGCCGTGGCCCGGCAAGCACGGGACGTGCTCACTGCCGCCGACGGGCCCGCGCCGCCCCGTTCTGTCGAACTCGCCCATAGCACCAAATCCCAGCCCGATTAGCACCTAAATGGAACCGGTGGACCTCAACGACGACACACAACTCCCTAATCACCCCCGACCAAGCCCTGCGCCGCCGTAACCTTCACCGGAGATCCCCGTTCACGGCCACCGCCTCGGACCGCCTATAAAAAGGGCCCCCGAGCTCACCCTCGAGCACGCACCACCTCTACACCTCACCAAAGCCCCGCCAGGCCACTAGGAGGACCTCGAGGAGGTCTCCTCCCCCAGCTCCGGCCGCCCCGTTCCGCCTCGGCCTCCACCCCGATTCGCTCCGATGAGGCCGTCTCCGGCGCCCAAACCCCGTCCGTTACCCCCTCTAGCTACCAGAAGACTAACCCCCTCCTCAATTTGGCCTTCGCAGCTCTCTCCGACGAGCTCCATCCACGCCCGAACCACCGTCCGCCGGAGTTGAGACCGCCGTCGACGTGGTGCTCCCCGGCGACCAACACCACCACCCACCGTTGCGGAAGGACACGGTGAGCATGTTGGTAACCTCCGATACCCTTACCTCGCCGTGGATCGCCGCCGGCGACCACCGCGGCTCTCGGGCACCGGCGAAATCTGCCGCCCCGTTCGTATATTCAAACCTGATAGGCGGGACCCTCCGTCAGCCTCTCTGTCATTTCTAAATGAATCGTTTTCTGAAAACGCCTTCGGGCAAAATACGTTTTCCCCGCTGGGCTGGCGTAGTTGCTACTGAAACGTTTTCTGTTTTTATAAGCTAGCCCCTGGAAACTTTCTATTTCATTACAGATGAGTCCCTGGACAAAAACCTTTATGACTTTTAAACAGAATAGTATTTTTGATTGATTCTTTTTCTGTCCTCTTCAGATTTTTGTCTAGTTTTTTATCAGGTTTATTTGAAAAATAATTGGTATACTTTTTGTCCACCTCTTGGTATTTACGATAGCGCATATATTTTCTTTATACCGTAGATACCGAAGGAGGTGACGGAGTCGCGAACTTCACCGAGCTAGGCTCCGACTACTCCGAACCAGGCAAGCATGTTTGAACTTTTGATATGATGATTGTTTTGGCATGTTTGCATTAAGTAGTTTATGGCATGTTGATGAACATACCGATGAATGTCCTGTTACCTGAGACGATGAGGCAAGTGAGTTCCGGAAATCCATGAGTGGATGAATGTGAGTATGCATGGCCATGTGTTGGCATGAGGATGGGTAAGATGGCAGTGTTGTAGCATGCCAGGCTTATGCCAGACTATGTGACTTCAATGTCAACTCGTATCATTCCAGTTCCTTCCATTCTTCCTTCCTTGTACTACCACATGTTTTCCGCAAGGAATATGGCTTAGTAAGTTGCACACCGCTTTCCTGGTACACACCAAAAAGGAGAGGCCGTGATGATGGTTCCATGGCCCTGGATTAAAGCCAGTCATCCGGTCAGGGGGCATGGGTGTTTCCGGTTGGGACCGAGAGGGGGGCACCCCTTAGAGCACGCGTATATAAATTTGATCCCATGCTATTCGAGATTGTGATCTCCCCGTCTCAAAAGTTTTTCTTGGACGATGTCTAGGGTGATTCCTAGCATCGAGAGGTAGGATGGGTGTGTACTGGTTAGCTGTGTTTTCTTCCGAAAAACCGTAAATGGAACTAGTCCTTCGTGACTACAGAAATCCGTTGGCTGTGGGAATTTTTTTGTACAAACTCTGCAGAGTCATACATTCCTTGAATCATCTATTCCATGTCCAAATTCGTATTATCTTGTCCTAACAGTATCAGTTTGATGACAGAGACTCCGGTGAATCCCATGAGTGCTAAGTCTGGTTAAATGTTATTCCTGTGGGTGGACTAACCTGTTTATTATCATGAGTTGAATATTTATTATGAGTATTATTTACTTGTGAATAAAGCCCTTTATGTGGTGTCGCTAAGACGCCCGACTGTGGCATTTCTTTTAAAGACCTTTCTGTGATGTCGCCCCGACGTCCGACTGTGGTATTTCTTTTAAAGCCCTTTCTGTGATGTCACCCCGACGTCTGACTGTGGCATTTCTTTTAAAGCCCTTTATGTGGTGTCGCTAAGACGCCCGACTGTGGTATTTCTTTTAAAGCCCTTTCTGTGATGTCGCCCCGACGTCCGACTGTGGCATTTCTTTTAAAGCCCTTTATGTGGTGTCGCTAAGACGCCCGACTGTGGCATCATTTCCTTATATTCATTTGTTCACCTTTCGAGGCGTCGCTTCAGACACCCGATCGGTCTTCATTTATGCTTTGTGGGATTTCAGGCGGACTACCGCCGTTTCCCTTTTACTTACCTCGTTATGCTAATTTTTGAATGTACATTGGTGAATTAATCATGACGCATTCATGCATGCATTTGTTATATCTTACATCCGAACTGTCTTGCGAGTACTTTCAAAGTACTCACTGGCTTGTTGATTTGGCCAGATGCTGACGAAGGCGATCTCATGGATGAAGAGTTCGATAGCGAGTCCGACGCCTAGAGGAATCCCAGTCAGTCTCGTGCGACCCTGGATTTGGTCACTGTATTATATCCGCTTCCGCAACCCGAATAAATTTATCGAGCCCCTCCTCGACGCTCGATGAGATGCCAGTTTGAGAGTCATGTTATCACTCCCCACTGTGTTATTCCACCATCAATTTATCCTCGAGTCAGTAGTATGCCACCACACCATTGTGTTATATCCGCCATTATGTATAATTATTGGCGCGCTTGTAATAATTTGTTGAGCAGCCCTAGCTCAACCCTGTAATATATCCTATGCTACTGGCTTATTGTATCAAGAATTTGTCTACCAGTGAGGAGGATTTCTCTCATACTGGACTCAAAAGATTGGTTTCTCAATAAATATTTTTATTGGAAAACCGGTCGTGACAAGCTTGCTACCAGAGCCAGGCTGACTGTAGGAAGCCACTAGGTGCGATCGCTAATTGGTTATTAGCATGATAGAGCTAATTTATATTTTTGCAATTGTAGTCATTTTCTGACTGTCAGCATAAATTTATGATCTGACCATTCAGAATTTTTGCTTACCGTTGTAGATGGCCGACAACAGCTGCGAGTCTCAGACCTTCGCTAACGTGCCCGATGGGTTCGTCAAGCTTCTCTCCTTCATCGTTCAGGTCGCGATGGGGCCGTCTGTGCGCCCAGTCTTCACACTCTACCAGCACAAGGTCAACGACAGTCTGACCATGCACCAGGCCACGGTGCAATTCAGGGGAGGGCGTGGTGAGTTACGCCGCTTCCGGTTCGTGGGAAGAGCCATGCCTACGGAGAGGCATGCTATGCAGATGGCAGCCCGTGAGGCGATAGCTCGCCTCAGGGATGTCCTTCCTGCGATGAAGACTCGTCGCTACCACTATCTTCCATGCCATGTGCCTTACACCTGTCACTACGCATTCTCCTGCCCCAGAGGAGAATGAGACGAGGCTTTTGAGATGCTCATTGAGTATCTCCAGGCTCTGGAGGCAGCCTTCGACAACCTGGTGGACGACTTCGTAGCTGCCCGCATGGACTCAGTCCATGGCTGTGCCGCCAACAGGAGGGAGCTCCTGCCCGCCGCACCGCCACTGACTTTTGTCTCGTCATCAGCATCTTATGCGCCTACTCGTCGCCTACCTTCTACCGAAGAATTCAACCAAGTCATTGCGCCCACTCCAGCGCGCACTGCACCACCCTTCGCGCCCACTCCTGTTCATGTTGTTCCGCCCCTGGCAACCGCTCCGTCCACTCTGCGCAACACTACCCGTATGGAGCCTATTAGCGAGGAGGAAGTTGAGTCCCCAACCTCGCTACGCCTTGCCCTTGGCAGGGCCAAGGAGATCGTCAACATTTCCGGCTGAGTGCGCTTGCCCGTCATGCGATGTACCGCTTTGTAAGATATGTACATAGGTTGTGAGGAGTAGCCTGTTTGCGCATCATGTAGGAACTGGAGAAGTGCACTAGCCTAAATAACATGTCAGGATTATGTACGCATATCCTGAGTGATGTATTGTATAATTATCGCCCGCGTGTAAGATATGTAATGAGCAGTCCTTCTCCGTGCGCAATTCGATTTGTTTTCTTAAGTGATCTTGGTCATTTAAATTATTTGCCATCCTTGTGCAATTTTGGATTTGTTTTTGCGACCATCTTCGCTTTTCTTATGAGTTTTACAAAATATATCCCTAGAGTGAAAAATGTCTCGTCCTTGGACTCGCTCCATGCCTACTCCGCCAGAGGAAGATTATGACACTCAACCAGGCAACAATTTCACACAAGGGCAGTCGAGTCAACAGAACAGTGAAACGTCACTTTCCCAAATGTGCCGCCTTTATGAACAGAGTCAGCAACAACATCATGAAATGATGAACCAAGTCATCAACATGGGGAATCACCATGGACAGTATCAGCAGCAATCCAAGTTATCTGAGCTTTAGAAGACACGTCCCCAAACATTTTCTCACACTGACAAACCTCTTGAAGCCGAGGACTGGCTTCGAGATATGGAGAGGAAATTAATTATTGCAAAATGTTCAGACCCCGAAAAGGTATTGTATGCTCCGCACTATCTCACAGGAGCAGCCGCATCGTGGTGGGAGAATTTTCTACACATGCATCCCAACGAAAATGACATAACCTGGGATGATTTCAAGGAAGGTTTCCGTGGTGCACACATTCCTAAGAGTATTATGAAAATCAAGAAGAGAGAGTTCGATGACCTCAAACAAAGGAACATGACAGTGTCAGATTACAACAGTCAATTTACTCTATTGTCCCGCTACGCCAATGAAGAGCGTATGACTGAAATCAAGAAGATGGAGAAATTCCTTGACGGTCTGGCGCCCGCGCTTAAATGCCAACTGGTCGTGCACACTTTTCCTGATTTTAAAACACTGGTGGACAAAGCCATTACTCTGGAAAATGAGAGACGCAGTTGGAAGATATCCGCAAGAGAAAAAGACTAACCATGCTCGCAATCACCGAAGCAGGACAGATTTTCAAAAGGGTGGGACACACAAATCCTCATCCAATGTCTCATGCCCAATCAAGAATTTTCATGCAAGGGACAAGGAATTCACCTATCGCCCCGGCGTTACTTGTTACGCTTGTGGAGAAGAAGGGCACTATGCCAAACAGTGCCCCAAGCCAAGGAACTCAACCCCAAAGCCAAACAATGGCGGCAATAATTCAGCGCCCAAGCGAAACAATTTCAATCCCAACAATAACCACAGGAAGGGTCATCTGAACCACGTAACCAAAGAGGAGGCACAAAATGCTCCGGATATCGTACTCGGTACGTTTCCTGTCAACACAATACCTGCAATGGTTTTGTTTGATTCTGGAGCTTCTCACTCTTTCATTTCGAAAAGTTTTGCTTTGCAAAATAATTTTTCGATGCTTCCTTTGGAGAAATCCATAATCATCAAGTCCCCTGGGATTCAGCAAGTTACTCAGAATTACTGTCAGAATGTGGTCATTGAGTTCGAAAGTTTGGAGTTTCACGCAAATCTTATTGTATTGGAAAATAAAGGACTGGATGTCATCCTAGGGATGGATTGGCTAACCACCAATAAGGGGTTTATCGACTGTTTCAACAGGACCGTAATTCTCACACACCACCAAGGGAAGACCATAAGAGTATCAGCCAAGGAAGGAAAAATACCCCGGCAACCGAGATTAAATAAGGTGGACGTTTCTGAGCTAAACAAGGTTCCAGTAGTGTGTGAATTTCCAGATGTATTCCCTGAAGAACTACCAGGCATGTCACCAGACCGAGAGATAGAATTCAGCATTGAGCTCGCACCAGGAACCACCCCCATATACAAGAAACCGTACCGAATGGCACCATCCGAATTAGTTGAGTTGAAGAAACAAATAAAGGAATTGCTAGACAAAGGATACATTCGAGCCAGCTCCTCACCTTGGGGATCACCAATTTTATTTGCCAAAAAGAAGGATGGAATGCTGAGATTGTGTATTGACTATCGAGCACTTAACATGGTCACAGTCAAAAACAAATACCCGATGCCAAGGATAAACAATTTGTTTGATCAACTCGCTCAGGCCAAGGTATTCTCAAAAATTGACTTAAGGTCAGGATACCATCAATTGAAGGTACGAACGGAAGATATCCCCAAAACAGCCTTCACCTCCAGATATGGACTGTACGAGTTCACAGTGATGCCATTTGGATTAACTAACGCCCCAACATATTTTGTTCACCTCATGAACAAAGTATTTATGAAGTTTATGGACAAGTTTGTCGTGGTATTCATCGGCGATATT
Organism: Triticum dicoccoides; assembly: GCF_002162155.2. NCBI lineage: Eukaryota > Viridiplantae > Streptophyta > Magnoliopsida > Poales > Poaceae > Triticum > Triticum dicoccoides. Next base: position 79,133,866 of record NC_041380.1, read on the forward strand.
CTGGTATACTCCAAGACACCAGAAGAGCACGCAGAACATCTCAGGATTGTGCTAGGAGAGCTCAGAAAACACCAATTGTATGCCAAGTTCAGCAAGTGCGAATTTTGGCTAAGACAAGTAGGCTTTCTAGGCCACGTACTGACCCAAGACGGTATCGCAGTGGACCCAGAGAAAGTCAAGGCCATACTTGGCTGGAAGTCACCAGCCAGCGTAACAGACATACGGAGTTTCTTGGGAATGGCAGGATATTACCGCACATTTATTGAAGGATTCTCCACCATAGCCAAGCCTATGACACGGTTGCTCAAGAAAGATAAGAAGTTTGAATGGACAGAAGCCTGCAAGAAAAGTTTCCAAGAGCTAAAGCGGAAGTTAACGACAGCACCGGTATTAATTGTACCCAACATACACAAGAATTTTGAAGTATATTGTGACGCGTCCAGAAAGGGTCTCGGATGCGTGTTGATGCAAGAAGGCAAGGTTGTCGCCTATGCTTCAAGGCAACTTCGCAGGCATGAGGAAAATTATCCCACTCATGACTTAGAAATGGCAACAGTTATTCATGCACTCAAGGAATGGAGGCATTTCTTACTTGGGAATCGATGTGAAATATATACGGATCACAAAAGTCTCAAATATATTTTCACACAGCCAGAACTAAACTTACGGCAACGATGTTGGTTGGAGTTGGTAAAGGATTATGATGTTGGTATCCATTACCATCCAGGGAAAGCAAATGTAGTGGCCGATGCCCTTAGTCGAAACCCCAGCTCCGACGAAAACAATCTGCACAGCTTGAGGCCCGAATTCCAACAAGAATTTGCCAAGCTCAACTTGATAATGGTAGCAGAAGGCACCATATCAAACTTGGAAATACAACCCGACCTTGTGGGGAAAATTAAAGGAGCTCAGCCCGGTCACACCAGCATCGAAGGCATCAAAAGAAAGTTGAGTATGGGCAAGGCCTCGGGATTCGTCATAGACAATGAAGGAATATTATGGTACGGAGAAAGGCTCTGCGTGCCAAACATAGAAGACCTTAAACAGCAAATTTTAGCTGAAGCCCACACCGCCCCGTACTCGATCCACCCTGGAGGAACCAAAATGTATAAAGATATTCAGGAAAGATTTTGGTGGCACGGTATGAAGAGGGACATAGCCACCTTCATTGCATGTTGCGACTCATGTCAACGAATAAAAGCTGAGCATCAGAGACCAGCCGGACTACTGCAACCAAACAAAATACCTGAGTGGAAATGGGATGAAATAGGGATGGATTTCATTGTCGGACTACCTCGGTCATGACACGGGAATGATGCCATATGGGTCATCACTGACAGGTTAACCAAAGTGGCACACTTTATTCCAATAAAGACGACCCACACCACTCAGAGGCTTGCCAGGATTTATCTTTCCCGCATAGTTTGTCTGCACGGTGTCCCGAAGACTATAATATCCGACAGAGGCACTCAGTTCGTCTCAAGATTTTGGGAGCATTTGCAACAGGCTCTGGGAACCCAACTAGCCTTCAGTACCGCATACCACCCACAGACTGATGGACAAACAGAACGCGTAAACCAGGTTTTAGAAGACATGCTGAGAGCATGTGTCCTCACATATGGAACCAGTTGGGAAGAAAGCCTGCCATATGCCGAGTTCGCATACAACAACAGTTACCAGGCCAGCCTGCAAATGGCACCTTTTGAAGCCCTATACGGACGGAGATGTCGTACCCCGCTAAATTGGTCAGAGACCGGAGACAGCCGTATCTTCGGCCCAGACGTGCTCAAAGAAGCCGAGGAAAAAGTCAAGCTAATCAGGGACCGACTCAAGACCGCTCAAAGCCGACAGAAGAGTTATTACGATCAGAAACATCGTGGGGTCAATTTTGAACCCGGTGAATTTGTGTACCTACGAGTATCACCTATGAGGGGACTGCAACGGTTTAAGATTAAAGGAAAGTTAGCACCAAGATTCATTGGACCATTCTACATCGTGGCACGAAGAGGCACTGTAGCCTACCAGCTAGACTTACCCGAAGACTTGTCCGACATTCACAACGTGTCCCACGTCTCTCAATTGAGGAAGTGCGTAAGCAACCCAGAGAAACAAGTATCCCATGAAAACATTGACGTGCAGCCAGACCTCACTTATCGGGAACGTCCCGTAAGAATTTTAGAGGAGTCTGAAAGGAGGACCCGACAGAAGACCATCAAGTTTTTCAAAGTCTAGTGGAGCAATCACACCGACAGTGAAGCAACTTGGGAAAGAGAGGATTTTCTTCGGACAGAGCATCCACACTTATTTAAGGATCAGCTGAAATCTCGGGGACGAGATTTTTCCTAAGGGGGTAGGTGTTGTGACACTCCAAAATTTTAATTTGGTTTTCATCAAAAACTTTGTTGGATTTTAAAAGAGGCCATTTAAAATTTTCCAGAAAACCTTCCTCTTAAAAACTTCCTTTTCTTTGGCAAAGTTTTTATTTTTATTCAAGCTATGGTGTTTGATCTTTTGAAACTTCTTCTCTGTTGGTTCCCTCTCAAATTATTTTGGGAGTTTAATCTTTTTCTTTTAAAAAGAAACTCTATGAAAATTTGGGATTTTCATATCTTGAAAACCACCCATGACTTTGTATTTTGCCCATGTGATAAAACCCCTCCAAAACCTCCCCTCCTCCTTGTAATCAACCTAAGTTCTCTGTCCCAACTAATCCAAGCAAGTTTTGGATTTTATTATAATTATTTTTCCCCTCAAATCATTTCTGAAAATTATTTGGAGCCTGAGAGTTTTTCAAAGCAAGTACCCTTTTGCATTTGAGTTTTGACCTCAAACCAACCCTCCTGGAAAGTCCTTTGTACCCACAACCCAGAACCATCTTGATCCACTCCTTCTCTTTTCAAATTTTTCAAAATTCAGTCTCTGCAAGTTTGGACCAGATTTGCCAAATTTGGTGAAATTCATACTTACACTTCTCCAAAAATTCCACCAAAAATCAGGCAGCCTACTGGAGCAATGAGTAGCCACTCCACCAAGTTTCAGCTCAAGGAAAAATCCCTAGATGCCAAAAGCATTCTGTCGAACACCTTGCTTGCGCTGTTGCTGTTCATTTTCAGGAATATTCAGTTTTCAGTGTCGTTTTCGTCCGTCAGTTTCAATCACGCGTAGACAGTGCGCTTGGCGCGTTGCACGCGGCTTCTTCTCCCTGGCCAGCACCCCCGCACGCGCGCTTGGCGTCTTCCCGGTGTCGGTGGCGCCCTTGGCCGCCCGCGCCGGCGTGTCTTGCGGCGGCCGAACCCCCGTAGCAGCCGACAGGGGACGGAACGGCGGCTCAACACCGTTCGGCGCCGCCCAACGCCCCTCTGCTCTCCGCGTGACCTCATGCATGCCAGCGCACGCCCATGGCACCGTCGGCGTGGCCCGGCAAGCACGGAACGTGCTCACTGCTGCCGACGGGCCCGCGCCGCCCCGTTCTGTCGAACTCGCCCATAGCACCAAATCCCAGCCCGATTAGCACCTAAATGGAACCGGTGGACCTCAACGACGACGCACAACTCCCTAATCACCCCCGACCAAGCCCTGCGCCGCCGTAACCTTCACCGGAGATCCCCGTTCACGGCCACCGCCTCGGACCGCCTATAAAAAGGGCCCCCGAGCTCACCCTCGAGCACGCACCACCTCTACACCTCACCAAAGCCCCGCCAGGCCACTAGGAGGACCTCGAGGAGGTCTCCTCCCCCAGCTCCGGCCGCCCCGTTCCGCCTCGGCCTCCACCCCGATTCGCTCCGGTGAGGCCGTCTCCGGCGCCCAAACCCCGTCCGTTACCCCCTCTAGCTACCAGAAGACTACCCCCCTCCTCAATTTGGCCTTCGCAGCTCTCTCCGACGAGCTCCATCCACGCCCGAACCACCGTCCGCCGGAGTTGAGACCGCCGTCGACGTGGTGCTCCCCGGCGACCAACACCACCACCCACCGTTGCGGAAGGACACGGTGAGCACGTTGGTAACCTCCGATACCCTTACCTCGCCTTGGATCGCCGCCGGCGACCACCGCGGCTCTCGGGCACCGGCGAAATCTGCCGCCCCGTTCGTATATTCAAACCTGACAGGCGGGACCCTCCGTCAGCCTCTCTGTCATTTCTAAATGAATCGTTTTCTGAAAACGCCTTCGGGCAAAATACGTTTTCCCCGCTGGGCTGGCGTAGTTGCTACTGAAATGTTTTCTGTTTTTATAAGCTAGCCCCTGGAAACTTTCTGTTTCATTACAGATGAGTCCCTGGACAAAAATCTTTATAACTTTTAAACATAATAGTATTTTTGATTGATTCTTTTTCAGTCCTCTTCAGATTTTTGTCTAGTTTTTTATCAGATTTATTTGAAAAATAATTGGTATACTTTTTGTGCACCTCTTGGTATTTACGATAGCACATATATTTTCTTTATACCGTAGATATTGAAGGAGGTGACGGAGCCGCGAACTTCACCGAGCTAGGCTCCGACTACTCCGAACCAGGCAAGCATGTTTGAACTTTTGATATGATGATTGTTTTGGCATGTTTGCATTAAGTAGTTTATGGCATGTTGATGAACATACCGATGAATGTCCTGTTACCTGAGACGATGAGGCAAGTGAGTTCCGAAAATCCATGAGTGGATGAATGTGAGTATGCATGGCCATGTGTTGGCATGAGGATGGGTAAGATGGCAGTGTTGTAGCATGCCAGGCTTATGCCAGACTATGTGACTTCAATGTCAACTCGTATCATTCCAGTTCCTTCCATTCTTCCTTCCTTGTACTACCACATGTTTTCCGCAAGGAATATGGCTTAGTAAGTTGCACACCGCTTTCCTGGTACACACCAAAAAGGAGAGGCCGTGATGATGGTTCCATGGCCTTGGATTAAAGCCAGTCATCCGGTCAGGGGGCATGGGTGTTTCCGGTTGGGACCGAGAGGGGGGCACCCCTTAGAGCGCGCGTATATAAATTTGATCCCATGCTATTCGAGATTGTGATCTCCCCGTCTCAAAAGTTTTTCTTGGACGATGTCTAGGGTGATTCCTAGCATCGAGAGGTAGGATGGGTGTGTACTGGTTAGCTGTGTTTTCTTCCGAAAAACCGTAAACGGAACTAGTCCTTCGTGACTACGGAAATCCGTTGGCTGTGGGAAAATTTTTGTACAAACTCTGCAGAGTCATACATTCCTTGAATCATCTATTCCATGTCCAAATTCGTATTATCTTGTCCTAACAGTATCAGTTTGATGACAGAGACTCCGGTGAATCCCATGAGTGCTAAGTCTGGTTAAATGTTATTCATGTGGGTGGACTAACCTGTTTATTATCATGAGTTGAATATTTATTATGAGTATTATTTACTTGTGAATAAAGCCCTTTATGTGGTGTCGCTAAGATGCCCGACTGTGGCATTTCTTTTAAAGACCTTTCTGTGATGTCGCCCCGACGTCCGACTGTGGTATTTCTTTTAAAGCCCTTTCTGTGATGTCACCCCGACGTCCGACTGTGGCATTTCTTTTAAAGCCCTTTATGTGGTGTCGCTAAGACGCCCGACTGTGGTATTTCTTTTAAAGCCCTTTCTGTGATGTCGCCCCGACGTCCGACTGTGGCATTTCTTTTAAAGCCCTTTATGTGGTGTCGCTAAGACGCCCGACTGTGGCATCATTTCCTTATATTCATTTGTTCACCTTTCGAGGCGTCGCTTCAGACACCCGATCGGTCTTCATTTATGCTTTGTGGGATTTCAGGCGGACTGCCGCCGTTTCCCTTTTACTTACCTCGTTATGCTAATTTTTGAATGTACATTGGTGAATTAATCATGACGCATTCATGCATGCATTTGTTATATCTTACGTCCGAACTGTCTTGCGAGTACTTTCAAAGTACTCACTGGCTTGTTGATTTGGCCAGATGCTGACGAAGGCGATCTCATGGATGAAGAGTTCGATAGCGAGTCCGACGCCTAGAGAAATCCCAGTCAGTCTCGTGCGACCCTAGATTTGGTCACTGTATTATATCCGCTTCCGCAACCCGGATAAATTTATCGAGCCTCACCTCGACGCTCGATGAGATGCCAGTTTGAGAGTCGTGTTATCACTCCCCACTGTGTTATTCCACCATCAATTTATCCTCGAGTCAGTAGTATGCCACCACACCATTGTGTTATATCCGCCATTATGTATAATTATTGGCGCGCTTGTAATAATTTGTTGAGCAGCCCTAGCTCAACCCTGTAATATATCCTATGCTACTGGCTTATTGTATCAAGAATTTGTCTACCAGTGAGGAGGATTTCTCTCATACTGGACTCAAAAGATTGGTTTCTCAATAAATATTTTTATTGGAAAACCGGTCGTGACATCATCTGCCTTTGACTCCTCGAGGTTAGAATAGTCATTAGGATCATATTCTGAACAAGAATCAACAAGTGGGGAGCGTATGGGTTTCATTGCATCCAGAATGGCACTCAATGCCTTGGTGCCAATTTTGTAAGTCATTGCGGTGTTTAGCTTCAAGAGTGGACTACTGCTAGTGCGACACAAAGCAGCTACACGGATCATAGTGTAGATATAACGGGAAAACCGTAAGCATCAGAGTAAAATCAGCAAAGTGGAACTTGCTGGAATATATGTGCTAGTATTGCCGGTACGACTAGAAAGACTTCGGATACCAGCTCTCTTCAACTGAAGGTGCGGTATTGTTAATATCAGTGTAACTCTCAAAGGCGACAAAGCTCCCCGCATTTCCTTGCAATTCTTATAGGATTCAAGTGGGCATGCCACTACAAATCCTATTCCCATGTTAACAAAATCCTACGAATCAAAGAGGCCCGAAGAGTTCAAAGTGTCCATACCAACCGACCGTATAAACCTCTACACTGCAAATGTCCCCGCTCATCTTCACTACAAGGAACATACTGTACTACTATCATACTCCCTCCGTTCCAAAATATAAGTCTTGGTAGAGATTTCCACTATGGATCACATACAAATGTATCCAGATACATTTTAGAGTGTAGATTCACTCATTTTGCTCCATATGTAGTCCATGGTGGAATCTATACAAAGACTTGTATTTAGGAACGGAGAGAGTACTTATTAAAGAAGAACAGAAGAGGAACATGCTAAAGAAGAGCAAGCAGGTTTTGGATAATAAAATGTTCATTGCGCAGTGCCCACACATGATGAACCAGAGCGCATTAAGAAAGCAACTCCCTGCTGTCTCTCTATATGTGGTGCACGTACTTTTTCAAAAGTAAAGTAGGAACATTAGCTGACCAATTAAGTGTTATCTGTTTTAGTAATATTACCATCATATCAGATTCGTACTTGAGCAACAAGTTTGGAATTATGAGTGGCATGTTGTTTAGCTTGATGGATTCAGGAGCAGTGCTAAGAAGGTACGATGATGGTACTGAATATAAAGGCATGTCTGCATGCAAGTCGCGTGACTTTTGTCATTTGGGTCAGTCGACCATTTCAGGCGGTTGGATGAAGATCCTACATCTCCTAACCCTTCTTCCTCGTCTCTGATTCTTCCCATACACAACACAGCACGGGCCGCCGGCCGGACCACCGGCCCCCACCGCCTGTGTTCCTCCGCCACCCCCACCCCCACCCGCGTCGAGTTTTCTTCGTTTGGAGAGGCCCCACCACCGCTCCACCACAACCAAAGTCCCCACCCGAGCCCCTTCGTTCGCACCGGTGAACTCCGGCGAGCTCTGTTGGGGATATTACTACTGGGCGTAAACCGGCCTATTTGGGCTGGGTTAACTTCGTTAGTAGTTAAGTATGTTAAAGCCCAAGAAGACAGAGGAGGGCTCAAGGCCCATGGTCGGTTCAAGGCCGGTAGCCATAAACCGGCGTTAGTAGTTAACCTGTATTGTAAGTTAGGAATAAGTAGAGACCAAACCGGACACATTTATGAGCCGGTATTGGGACTCCATAAGCCGACGGGAGTCACCCGTGTATATAAGGGGACGACCCGGCGGCGGTTCAAGGAGGACGGACAACAACTCGAGACATAGGCGAAGCTTGTTTGCTCCCTAGTCATCGAAACCCCATCAATTCCATAACAACTAGACGTAGGCTTTTACCTTCATCAAAGGGGCCGAACTAGTATAAACTCTCTTGCGTCCTTGTGTCCGCTTTAACCCCTTCAAGCTAACCCGTCGCGATGGCTCCACGACTAAGTCCTTTCTCTAGGACATCTGCCGTGACAAAACCACGCCAGTTGGCGCCCACCGTGGGGCCCTCGCACGATGGTTTCCGGTTCTTGGAGGGCCGCTTTGAAGGACTCGAGGGCTACGCTGTAGGCCGGATGACTAAGAGTCGTCGCAGTAAGCTCTACATCGACGACGCAGGCTGGGGCCCCGAGGCCGGCTCAATTGAGTACGGGTACCGGGTCCCCTTTGGTAGCATTCACGTTTTTATTGGCAAGATCGGTGAACCGGGCCCTGAGCCGGACATCTGCACCGACCTCATCGAGACGGCTCAGCGTGCGCGATCCGCCCGGGTTAAACCGGCCATGAAGCGTGCCTTCGTGGGAGTCATCCATGGAGGAAGTTATGAGGATGGATCGGAATTTCGCGGCGCGACCGTCGTTTGTTCCGGTGACGAATCTTCGACCGGAGAAACCGAATCTCTTTATCAGCTACAAGATGGCTGGATTGGGAGTTGTTCCGATGGCGATAGTATTCCGGACCCCTCTGATCTGCCTAACCGGGTTGGAATATTCATGGCCGGAACACAAGCAGCGCTTCATTCTTCGACAGCTGTGGCAATGATCTCCGGTTCAGCAGCGGCGACGGCTGCCGGGGCAGGAGGCCCTGTGCGCCCGCCGGCTCAGGTTCTATCAGAACTATTTGATGTGTTGGTTGTGCTTATGGCGGAAGTTAATCCGCCGGATCAGGAGGTTCACAACGCGGAGATTGCAAAGGTAAAGGAACAGATCACCCAGGCCAAGGCGGATCTGGCGGCTGAGGACACCAGGATGGCCGCAGAGCACGCCGCTTTAGACGCACAGGCCTACAAGCTTATGTTGGACCAGAGCGCGTCGCATGAAGTCATGAGGAGGAAGCACCGATCCCGCTTACCTCCGATTTTTGAGGCCAGAGACCTTTTCAACACTCCAGGACCAAGAGCCGGCAATCCGCTGGAGGGAAACCGGGTAGAAGCCCCTGGGATTGGTGCACCGGTTCAGCCTCGTCAGATGGACCCGCCTCATCAAAACAACGTTGTACCTCAGGCTGCTTTAACACCTCCGGGTCACTACTCCAACCCAATGGACAATCTTGTTGCCACTGCTGCATGGCTGGAGGCCATTCCAATTGAAGGTGACTCGCCGCAAGCAGTACAGACGCGACGGGTCAAGGAACTTCTGAGGACAGCTTTGGCCCAACAGGAAGCGTACTCGTACAGCCGCGACCGGATCCACTCGACCCCCCATCCAAGCCGGAGCTATAGCAGACACATGGATGAACTGGCAGTGTCAAGTAATGAACAACATGGGGCACCCCGTGACAACAACCCGGCGGTGGTGCTGATGACGCTCAGGGAGTGGTGGACCGGGCCTGCGCGCGCAGGGAGGCCGAGTTAGCCACACGGCATCAGGCTCGGCAGCTCACGCCGATTCGTCCAACCACCTTGACTGAACCTGGTGTTACTTCTAGTTCTTTGGGGGTGCCTTGCCTTATCCCCGCTTTACGCAACGTGCGCCTGCCCAAGGATTTCAAAGGCCCACGCAAGGTACCAAATTACACGGCGGATCAACCTCCAGAGACATGGGTGGAGAGCTATGAGATGGCCATGGAGATGCTTGATGTGGATGACGCGGCGTGTGCGAAATACTTCACCATGATGCTCGAAGGAACGACCCGTACTTGGTTAAAAAGCTTGCCGGCTAATTCTATTAGTTCATGGGCCCAATTACGAGCCCGGTTTATCAGCAATTTCAAAGATACCTGTAAACAACCTATGTCGATAGTGGACTTAGCTGCATGTGTCCAGGAGGAAGGAGAATCAACGAGTCATTGGGTGCGCCGGGTTTCACAAGTGTTGCACTCCTCAGACCGCATCAACGCTGACACCGCAATATTAACCCTAGAAGGCAACTGCCGGTTCGGACCCCTGAAGCTGAAGTTGGGATGGATGAAGCGTCATTGCACCGACATGGGGACCCTCATGGCCACTTTGGTGAAATATGTTGATTCTGATAGTACCAAGGATCCCGAATCTGATGATGACAAGACAGGGAAAGGGAAGAAGAACAGCAGCTCCAAAGGTCAGCAGCATCACTGGGTAGGCAATGGTGGAGGAAGCAAGCGTAAAGCGGATGGTAACATGGACTTTGTGGCTAATGCCAACGCACTGGACAATGGCCAGCGACGCAAGGGTAGGCCGAAAAATCGTAATGGAGCGCCCAACCCTAACCCAAACCGCCTAAACTATCTGCTAAGCCAGCCCTGTCCAAGACATGGGACGAAGGAGGCGCCGGCAAACCACCTTTGGAAAGATTGCTTTATTATGCAGGAGTTCAAGAATTCTAATAATTTCCGGTATGATCACGAATCTGGCGGTGGCTCGGGATCCGGGCCGGGTTACGGAGGAGGAAGTTCCGGTTCAGGATTCAATGGTAATCCGGGCAGACATAATGGTCAAAATAGTCAGAACAACTAGGGTGGTTACAACCAACAGCAGCAACAGTCAGGTTACCAGAGCAACCCAAAGCAGTTGAGTAATGGGCAGTACCATGTCTTCACCACTAGCTTGGACAAGCGAGACCGAAAAGTTCAGAGGCGGGCGATCAACTCTGTTGAACCGGCCATACCCCGTTATCTACGTTGGTCTGAACAGCCAATCATATGGATCAGAGAAGATCACCCTCCCCAGGTCGATAATCTGGGTCAGTTGGCTCTGGTGGTGGCGCCTCAGGTGGGAGGTTACAAGTTCACCAAGGTGCTCATGGATGGAGGGAGCAGCATTAACATCCTGTACTATGAGACCTTCCGTCGTATGGGACTAACAGATAAGAATCTCAAACCGTCTAATACAGTATTCCACGGTGTAGTGCCTGGCAGATCAGCATATCCCGTTGGTAAGATAGCTCTGGAAGTGGCCTTTGGGGATGATCATGATTCCAGGTCGGAGATATTGATGTTTGAAGTGGTGAAAATCCAAAGTCTATATCATGCCCTGTTTGGGCGACCGGCCTACGCCAAGTTTATGGCTCGGCCCTGTTATGTGTATTTGCAGCTCAAGATGCCGGGTCACAAGGGGACAATAACGGTTCATGGAAGCCGCAAAATCGCTTTGGAATGCGAGGAAGGAGATGCGGCTTATGCAGAGTCGGTTTGTGCCACCGAGGAGTTGAAGTACTATAAAGACAATGTTGATCCGGCGGACATGACTCCATTGAAGAAGCCAACTACGGAGCATGATCCGGCCCTGAAGTTCAAATCGGCAGCAGAAACTAAGCTTGTTGACTTCGTACCTGGTGATTCGTCCAAGCAGTTCAGCATCAGTGCCAACTTGGATCCAAAATAGGAAAGCGCGCTCATCGAGTTCATCCGTGAGAATCGAGACATTTTTGCATGGAAGCCCTCTGACATGCCAGGTGTACCGAGGCAACTCGCTGAGCACACACTTAATGTGGATCCTAAATATAAACCGGTGAAACAGTTCCTCCGCCGGTTTAACGAAGAAAGACGCAAGGCAATTGGAGAAGAGGTAGCCAGGCTCTTAGCAGCTGGCTTTATTGTTGAAGTTTTTCACCCTGAGTGGCTTGCCAATCCGGTGCTGGTCCTCAAGAAAAACGGCACCTGGCGCATGTGTGTGGATTACACAGATCTTAATAAGACTTGTCCAGCAGATCCTTTTGCTCTCCCCCGTATTGATCAAATTATTGATGCTATGGCGGGCTGTGAGCATTTAAGTTTTTTGGATGCGTATTCTGGCTATCATCAGATCAAAATGGCAGTTAAGGACCAGGAGAAGACGGCATTTATAACTCCCTTTGGAGCCTTCTGCTATGTGTCTATGCCCTTCGGGCTCAAGAGTGCCCAAGCGACTTACCAACGTCCAGGGAGAAGGAAACTCTGATTGATGATTTGAAGGAAACCTTTGATAACCTGAGGACATACAAGATGATGCTTAATCCGGACAAGTGTGTCTTCGGTGTATCGGCGGGCAAGTTATTAGGCTTCTTGGTGTCCAATAGGGGAATTGAGGCTAATCCGGAGAAGATCACAGCCATCACCTCCCTCGCTAAACCAAAGTGTATCAATGATGTTCAGCGCCTGGCAGGCCGGATTGCTGCGTTAAGCCGGTTTATCAGTCGCCTCGGTGAGAAGGCAATCCCTTTGTATCAGATGTTGAAAAAGACGGATCAGTTTGTCTGGAGTTCTGCTGCTGATGAAGCATTTGAGGACTTAAAACGGCAATTGGCCAATCCACCTGTGCTCGCTGCTCCCATTGACAACGAGCCGTTGCTGCTATATGTTGCTGCTAATGCTCGGGCGGTCAGCGTGGCTATTGTGGTAGAGCGCAAGGAGGCAGGTAAGGAGCATCCGGTTCAACGTCCGATCTATTATATCAGCGAGGTGCTCATTGAGTCCAAGCAAAGGTATCCGCATTGCAGAAGCTGGTGTATGGAGTTTTTATGGCAAGCCAGAAGCTTAAACAATACTTCCAAGGGCATCCAATTACAGTGGTCAGTTCTGCTCCTTTGGGAGATATCATCCAGAACTAGGAAGCAACTGGCCGGATTGCAAAATGGGCCATAGAGCTGGGGCCGTACGGTTTGAAGTATGTGCCTCGGACAGCGGTTAAGTCTCAAGCACTTGTTGATTTCATCAATGATTGGACGGAAATGCAAGCACCTGAAGAAAAGTCGGATCATACGTATTGGACCATCCATTTTGACGGATCCAGGCAATTGGAAGGCTCAGGGGCTGGAGTCGTATTAACCTCCCCACGAGGTGATAAGTTTTGTTATGTTCTCCGCTTAATGTTCCCTTGTACTAACAATGCAGCTGAGTATGAAGCCTTGCTCCATGGTCTCTGGATTGCTAAGGAGATGAATCTAAGTCGAGTTAAGTGCTTCGGTGACTCGGACCTTGTGGCTCAGCAGGTGTTTGGCACTTGGGACTCCAAGGACCCACTCATGGCAGCATATCATCGTGAGGTGGATATTGTTGCAGGTTATTTCAGAGGCTATCAGGTGGACCACATGGACCGGCGGAAAAATGAAGCGGCGGACGCTTTAAGCCGGCTGGGCTCTCAGCGCAAACCGGTCCCGCCCAATGTTTTTCTGGATGTGCTGCACAACCCGTCGGTGAAGATCCCTGGTGAAGAGGATTTAGCTATTCCTGATCCGGAGGCTCAATTGGTGGCAGCTCTTCATGTTATTCCAGATTGGACGCTTCCTTACCTGGCGTATAAGAACCGGGGCGAGTTGCCAGAGGATGAGATTCTGGCCTGGCAGATAATCCGGCGATCCAAGTCCATGGCTATCATCAACGGCGAGTTGCATCATTGCAGTGTATCAGGAGCTTTTCAATGTTGCGTGTCTCCTGAAGAAGGCCGTGAAATTTTGCGTGAGATCCACGAAGGATATTGTGGTCACCATGCCGGTTCAAAGTCTCTGGTGGCTAAAGTGTTTTGCCATGGCTTCTATTGGTTAACTGCTCATGCTGATGCGGAGGATCTGGTCAGACGATGTGATGGTTGCCAAAGGTTTTCAAGACGTGCTCATGTACCGGCTCAAGAATTGAGAATGATTCCAATTACTTGGCCGTTTGCGACTTGGGGGCTGGATATGGTTGGGCCTTTCAAAAGGTCCAAAGATAAGAAGACCCACCTCCTGGTGGCGGTTGACAAGTTTACAAAGTGGGTGGAGGCAGAACCTGTTAGCAAGTGTGATGCGTCCACGGCTGTTCAGTTCATCAAAAAAGGTGATTTTCCGGTTTGGCTTTCCGCACAGTATTATCACAGATAATGGTACAAATTTGTCCAAAGGTGCTATGAAGGAGTTCTGCGAACGGGAGCACATCCGGCTCGACCTTTCATCAGTGGCACATCCACAGTCCAATGGTCAAGCAGAAAGAGCTAATCAAGAGATCCTGAGAGGCATCAAGCCCCGGCTCATGGTTCCTTTGCAGAGAACGCCGGGTTGTTGGGTAGAAGAATTACCATCTGTGCTATGGAGCATCAATACAACACCCAACAGATCAACAGGATACACACCGTTCTTCATGGTTTATGGAGCGGAGGCGGTTCTCCCTAGTGATATCCGTCATGATTCACCTCATGTAACGGCTTATATTGAAGCGGACAACGAGGCAACACGGCAAGATGCTTTGGACCGGTTGGATGAAGAGCGTGACATCGCAGCCGCCCGATCGGCGATTTACCAGCAGGATCTTTGTCGTTATCACAGTCGTTGGGTCAGAACCAAAACCTTTCAGGAGGGAGATTTGGTGCTTCGGCTCATCCAAGATCAGACTGGTATGCATAAGTTATCCCCACCTTGGGAGGGGCCTTTCGTGGTCAGCAAGAATCTGCACAACGGGTCATACTATCTGATCGATATTCGAGAACATAAGGACTCACATACATTAGAAGAGGAGACCAATAGGCCGTGGAACATAGCTCATCTTCGGCCTTATTATACCCGAGCCATTGGTTCTACTTATGTACATATTACAGCGATGTATATATTAATTATAATAAACCGGAACCTCAGCTAAAGCGGGGTATCTGTTCTTTTACATCATGTGTGGTTACACGGAGTTGTTTTAAAGCGGCTTTCCAGTTTACCCCTTGAGTTCGCTTTGCTAAAGGCATCGTGTTATATCACTTGGAAGATTGGTCGTGTCCGAACCAATACCATGCCTCTTGATAGGCGAGAGCCACCAGATCACTTGGGGACTTGGTCATGTCTGAACCAGTCATGCCTCTTGATCGGCCTAAGGCCATAGAATCACTTGGGGGCTTGGTCGAACCCGAACCATGACCATGCCATTTGGTCGGCATAAATGCCACAGTTTCATTTGGGGACCTGGCTGACTAGAACCATAGTTACACCTAACGGGAGCTTGGTCGTGTTTGGCCATGGTAATGCCATTTGATCAGCTTAAATAAACCTTTTTTGGCAAACGGTTTTGTCATTGCTTTTGCTTCGCACTTTTCTTTGAAGGTTTTTTTTGCTTTTTATTGCGTTTTTTAAACCGACAAAGTTTTTTAACCAATCAATTAACGGAACACAGTTCACGTCAATCCGGAGACTATTTGCCCGGTTTGATCCTTGTTGTTAACATCCTCTTATGGAGTAACACGGTGTTTATTATAACCCGGCACGGTTTACATGGTAAACCAGCGTCATATATATATACAGGAGCTGTTATCTCCTCCAACAGTGTGGGTTTGCAAAACTCCGCTTCAAGATTGGCCAAGCCAACTTCACACTCAATGATGGTAGGTATTATGTATCTCAAAAATTTGATCATATACTTAGAATTTTGTTTGGATGTTTTGATTTCATATATACAGACATCATATTCCGCCTGACGGTACAACCGCGGTGGCACTTGACGAATTTCTCATTTCAGAAAGTGTTTTGGAAAGTTCATTACCACAGGAAGAACAAATATGCACGAAGGCATATCAACATCAAAGGAGAGGCAGTTTTAAAACCGGCTTCCGGTTCAAGCTTGGTCACCAGCCTGGCCTGATGGTTGTGGGTCATCCTGCGCCGCTTCAGCCTCCGTTTCTCTACCCAGTGGCTGGAAATCCACAGTTGTCCAGTCGATTCCCATTAATGCTTGAAAAACAGCTTCATCATGGATCAGCAATGACGGGTCAATATCGGGAGCGTAAGTATGCTTACGGATTGGAGGGATCAGATTTTCCGATTCATGGATTGGTGCAGCTATTCGCTTGTTCTGACTGTCATATTGCGCTTGATAATGAGACAAGTCTGCTTCCTCAGCCAACTGACAAGCTAGCGGACGTACCTCCCGGTTTATTGCTCGCAGATCCACTTCAACAAATTCTGACCCGTCTTCCTTCAAGCTGGGATAGCCCTGAGCCGCTTCAATAGGATCAAAATCCGGCACCCAGGCTTTTGCCCGGATTAAGGCATTGATTGCATCGGTTCGAGCAGCAGATTTCTTTAGCTCTTCAACCCGGGCAGGAAGCACTGACAGTTTCATCAGAGTATCTTGAATCAAAGTGGGCGCCGGTTTGTTATGAGACGCAGTACAGATGATCCACTGGGCACCAGTATACAATTGTTCAACCAATGTATAGGCGGCTTTCAATTTCTTCCGCACATCTGACCCCAAGTGACCAATGCGTGTCCCTGAAATACCATAAAGGGTTAATAAACCGGCGACTCTGTAAGAAGGCAAAGCCAATTCAGAAGGCAAGCTGGCTTACCAAAGATAGAAGTGGTCATGGCATGCACGTGCCGCTTTATGCTGGTCAGTTCATCCGTCACTGGTTTTAGTGCAGCCTCGACATCCTCTGCTCGTTTGATCAAAGCAGGCTTTTCAGTGGCCCAATCCGCCCGTTTCTTCTTGAAGTTCTCCTTAAGTTGTTCCATGGTGCTTAAAGCGCTGGCCAATTCCTCTTTTGCTTTGGAGGTTTCAGCCTGTTGGGTTTTCAGGTTTTCTTGAAGATCGATGACTTGGTTTTCTTTCGTCTTCAGCTCCGCCTGCATGCATACAGATATATGCTTCAACAAATCGGTATAAGGATTCAAGTACCAACCACATAACAAGTTATGCACTTAGCACTTGGGGGCTAATGCATATTCGATCTTCATCTTTCAATTGTTTACAAAGTCCCAAGATCAATACAAGTATTCAACTTCGCACTTGGGGGCTAATGGCTATTCGATCATATATATTCTGATGCGGCAGTTTCAATTACTTAAAGTACCGGTTTAACTACGGTAAGTTGAACCGGCCCTTGGGGGCTACATCACCGAATTTCAAAGCATCAAGATTTATATTATTAAGTCCCGGTTTGAAAGAATATTTCAAACCGGCCCTTGGGGGCTAGGAGAGTCAGCAAGAATGGAAGCATACAAGCAGGAAGGAGCATATGGAAGTTACCTCATATTTATCTTTCATCATATGAACTAGACCGGCTTCATGGTCACGACTGGTATACAGCCGGTTCAGATAGCCGGAATGGATATCTTGGGCGTTCAGAGCAGCGTAAGTCATCAGATCAGCATTCCACTTGCCTTTGCCAAAAGCAGCAAATTCTTCCTTGGCAGAATGTTTGGATAAAGTGACAGGATTGCTTGGCTCAGTATGGCCAGTGCCAGTAATGACAACCTCATCATCCTTGGTACCGCCGGTTTGCACTGGAGTTGTTGGCTTGTCAGTAGGTTTTGCTGGACCGGTGGAGCTTTCAATCCGGATGGAACCTATGGGCTGATGGATAGGACCTGAGGTATCAGTAGGTCTCTCTTTAGCAATAAGATCATCATCTTGCTGCGGTGGATCGTTGGGAATATCCTCAGGAATAGCCGCTTCAGCATTGGGTGTCTTGCCTGCTTCAAGAACGACATCTTCTTCGGCCGCTTTGTCCAGGCGGGCCTTCTTGCTTGGCCTAGGTTTGGCCCTGAGAAGAATAATAAAATCAAATACAGCATATGTTCTAAGGCGATGTACTGCAAACATCACAATAAGTATAGCTTACCCAAGCACCGTTTTAAGCGGTGGGAGCTGAGTAGCCGATGACTCGCCAGAAGATGAGTGGGAAGTAACCTGGTAATCGGAGTCAGACGGATTAAGAGGTTGATGAAAGCAGCCCGCTTTAGGACAAGCACTGATAAGCAAATTAGAGACCTCTGAATGGCGTTTCCGAACCGGACTATTCAGAAAACCGGCGGAGGTAACTACCTGGTCACTGTGCCGGGTTGTGCGACGAGCTTCGTGTTGTTGGGTCTTCATAAGAAATTTAGGATCCAAATAAGCAAGAGGATGAGAAAATTTAACTTTCCGGTTTGCCTGGCGGATTTTTTGTGAAGGTAAAGTTTCTGAATCGGAAGAGAGAATAATTATCTCTGCAACATCCGCGTGGCTGGCTTCGGCATCATCCTGACAAATATCATCATCAATAAGACGCATGAAAAATAAACCAAGTGAGTCAAGCTCTACCTCAAAGTCCGGATTATCCACATCATCATCAGGGGCCGGATTAGAAGATGCAGTGGTTCTTTTCCTGTGGGCAGTCTTCTTCACAGCTTTAGTCTTTTGCCGGGTTGCTCTTTCCGGTTTGTCTGGTTTTTCTGGTTTCTCCTGCGGCAGTTTTTTGCTCCAAAACGGATCATTGCCCTGATTATGCAGACATTGATATTAAACAATGACCAGACATATCAATAACAGATTCAGCAAAGAGAAAAATCAAAGTCTTACAGCTGGCGGTTTGTTGGTGGCATAGAAGGGAAGCAGGCCGGTTCTAGCGCAGACGTGTTCCGGTTCATTCAGCATGTTATTCACAGCCTCTGTGATTTCTTCATCGGAGAGCTGGATTTTTGAATGTCGCAGTGGGTTATCAACACTGTCAGTATACTCGCACATCAAATCGGAGCGCTGATTAAGGGGCAGTATGCTCCATGATATCCAACAGCGAGCGAGATCAACCCCTGTTAAACCGTTGGCCATAAAGGCTCTGAGCTTTGACAGTTGGGGAGCATATTTGCTTCTCTCCTGGGCAGTCAATCTTTGAGGAAAAGGGTGTGTATTGCTGAGCCGCTCCGGACGAAAGCCAGGCAAGGGATTCTCACCAGCAGGGGAGGTGTCTTTGCAGTAGAACCATGTCTGATTCCACTCCTTGGGGTGACTGTGCAGCTTTGCGTGAGGGTATGTGACTTCTTTCCTTTTCTGAATCGCCACGCCGCCCAACTCTGTATTAGAGCCATCAGTAAACTCAGTACGGCGGTTTAGATGGAAAAGGTCTCTGAACAATTCTACTATGGGCTCCTCTTGAAAGAACACCTCACAGAGCACTTGGAAGTGACACATATTTGTAACAGAGTTGGGGCCAGTGTCTTGCGGATGGAATTGGAAATCGGCTAAAACATCCCGGTAAAATTTAGAACCGGGCGGCTTAAAGCCCCGGGCTAAGTGATCTACGAAAACAACAACCTCTCCTTCTCGAGGTGTGGGAGCGCATTCTTTGCCAGGAGCCCTCCAATGGATGGTATCTTTGCTGCCTAAAGCGCTAATCAGGACTAAATCGTCCAGTTGATCCTCTGTGACGCGAGAAGGAACCCAATTGCACTCATATACTTGCTTGGCCATGATGGAATCTGCAAGGTAGAAGATCCCGGTTCAAAAATGCATTTGACCAAGGTACGTTGGTATGTGCACTGTTAAACCGGAGACAGAACTATCTGAACCGGAGTTTCATGAAGCAACCAACATCTGGCGGTTCAACAAGGGGAGTAATGGCATATACCGGTTTGGAAAATTTTCTATAAGGTTAAACCGCCTGATCTAAGCATTGAAAAGTTGAGATTGCGGATGGACAAGTACGCAGAAACAGGTTTCACAAGATTTCTTTACAGCATTGGATTTGAAGCAAGTTCAGAAAAGAGATAAATGCTTAGAGTTTCAAAGGAGCAGTATCGAACCAATGAGCAAAATGTTCATATAGATCTATGGTTTGAGATGCATAAGTGAAGGCGAAGGTCAAACAACTATCATTGCACAAAGTAAAGATTTGCGGATTCATCTAAAGATCTATCGTATGAGCAAGATGCAGACGATGAACACTGAAGAACTGCGAAACCCTAGGCCAGATCTACGGGGGAAAGGATAGAAGATTTATCGGAGCTGAGGAAGATGCGGAAGGTTGCCGCGATGTTCTGGTGCGCTTAGGTTGATGCAGCGGCCAAGGATGAGGCAGAGGTCGACGGCGGCGGCGGAGCTCCGAGGCTGGCGACGCGAGGAAGACGAAGAAGGCACGGAAGGAGAAAAGAAATGACCCTTCAGTCCTATTTATAAGGCGAAAGAACATGAGTCAGGCGCGACAATCAAGGGGCCACAAAACGGAGCTGTCGCCTCGATTTCCGCCGATCTATTAAACAAAGAAGCATAATGGATAGCTTTGTTATGATAGGTGACGTCACTCCGGTTTACAACAATCAGAGAAGATGACATCATGGCGGTTTACCAATTTATAAAAAGATGTTGAAGATGAAGCTTTTATTAAAGGATTGACATGAACCCATTCAAATCAATCTGGGGCCTAATGTTGGGGATATTACTACTGGGCGTAAACCGTCCTATCTGGGCCGGGTTAACTTCGTTAGTAGTTAAGTATGTTAAAGCCCAAGAAGACAGAGGAGGGCTCAAGGCCCATGGTCGGTTCAAGGCATGTAGCCGTAAACCGGCGTTAGTACTTAACCTGTATTGTAAGTTAGGAATAAGTAGAGACCAAACCGGACACATTTATGAGCCGGTATTGGGACTCCGTAAGCCGACGGGAGTCACCCGTGTATATAAGGGGACGACCCGGCGGCGGTTCAAGGAGGACGGACAACAACTCGAGACATAGGTGAAGCTTGTTTGCTCCCTAGTCATCGAAATCCCATCAATTCCATAACAACTAGACATAGGCTTTTACCTTCATCGAAGGGGCCGAACTAGTATAAACTCTCTTGCGTCCTTGTGTCCGCTTTAACCCCTTCAAGCTAACCCGTCGCGATGGCTCCACGACTAAGTCCTTTCTCTAGGACATCTGTCGTGACAAAACCACGACAAGCTCCGAAAAATCAACTGACCCAATTTTGAAATTTAGTCTACTGTGATTTAACTAGTGTGGAATATAAAAGGGGAAAACCATAAGCATTGGGAGTATAGTGTTGAGCGTGCCATGGCGGATCTGAAGGTGCAAACCGGACAAAGGCAACTTCGCAACCAATGTTTTCTTTCAACTAGCAAGTAAGTGATGGACAAGAAATCAGAGTAAAGCAGTGCCGATGTATTTTCTTGCCGCGATAAATAAGTTGAGCAGATACGAAAGAGTACCACCTCTGGTGCAGTGTCGTGTATGCATCTGCTGAGAATTTGATGGTGCTGCGGTAGCGATGGCTGTCGGCAGCGTGGAAGTAGATCTAGGAGGGTAGACGGTGGCGGCGGGGCACGGTGGATGAGACGGTCGTAGGAGCGGCACCGGCAAGGTGGACGAAGGCGGTGATGAAGCGAGAGGACGGGATGCAAGGATCCTGGTCTGAAGCCGTGGATGAGAGAGGTCGATCTCTTGTAATGGACAATGATGTCGGGGTATCAGCTCCGGCATGGTGGAGGAGGACGGCGGTGGATGGGGTGGCGGATGGAGGAGACTGGGGTGGAGAGGGTGTTTTGGTGCCCACGGAGTACGAATGGGGAAATGGAGGTGGAGAGGAAGGGGGGAACCATGTCTTCAGGGCGCGCTTGTTTCAAATGCGAGGAAATTTACAAACTTAGCCCCTGTTTCAAATTTCCTACATCACATCAATATTAGTCGGTTGGGGATAGGACGGTAATCTCGCATACACCGAATATTTGCCGACGAGAGTTTGTTTTTGGCGCCCACCGTGTATGAATCGGGGAGGGAGTCGATTTCGACCGAGAACACATTGTGTTTTGGCGCCCACCGTGTATGAATCCGGGTGAGAGGCGGTTATGCGACGTTTGAGTGAAATTACAAACCCACCCCTATCGAAACCTATAGAAATCGAGCAGATAGGCTTTGCGTGGCAGGGATAGGCAGTCGTAATTTCCATCACGCAGATTTTGGTTTCGGGCGGTTACTGCGACTTTCCCCGCTTCGTTCAAATTTTGCAGAGTGCATGTTTACCGTGCCAACTCAATTCGTATCCCGTTTGTATTCTATTTTTTTTGGGCGGGATCCATTTTCGATTGGAATAAAATTCTATATACATCATTTTTATATATACTTTCAAAAGCACAACAAAGAATTATGCTCCTTTATATGTATAATATGATTTACAAATACAATGATCTCAAAATCATGAGGTTGAATTCAAAAAATTAAACCAAATTATGTTCTACTAAAATGTATGGATCAGTAATATCTACATATTAAATAACATAGATGCGCGTTAATTCATATGAGTATGCATGTTTGATAGATCAATTTTGGATCGAGTATGGATTACATGTATCATCATCTCGAATTGAAATATTTGAATCCCTTTTATGTTCACTCCTTTCACACCCATCTCTCTAGCATGCATGCTCCTTCATGTAGCTACCACTCTCTTTTCTCCAGCTCACCCGCATGCTTCATGTTTCTCCTATCCTCGCAAACATGGTCTCTCGACGTCTCCCTTGAGAAGTGTCACACTCTCCCTATCATTATACATTACACGGTTTTCATTATCTCTCACGTCTCTACCATTCTCTCGTATCACTAGGTACCTAAGCTTTCTTTTTCACGGCCTCACACATAGTCTCCACTCGTCTTTCACTTTGTTTTTCTATCTATGGGATTCTCTCACACACCCTATATGTCTCTAGATATGAATCATACCACTAAAATTACTCTCTCTCTCTCTCTCTCTTGTAGGCACAACATTTGTTGCGGTCTCCTTTTCGTCTCCATCCCAGACTGACATTATTCATTTGTTTACCGATCAGACAAACTCCCCCCTCTCTCACACACACACAACTCCTGCTTCCACTCCCCTTCCCGACTACCATCTCTCTCTCTCACACACACACACACAAAACTCTCGCTTTCGCACCCCCGACTCATATTTCTCTCACAAACATTTATCGACTAGCCTCTAGATAGGTTTATACACCCGCACACTCGTGCTTCCACTATTGTATACATGTCTCTCTACCGCTCCTTGTATCTATGTAGATTTTTCTTCCCTTCTTGAGACACACCCTCCCGATCATGCACAAACACACTATCGCCTCATTTTAAGATGATACCTCTCGCAGTGCACACTCTTTGTGTCCTTGTCATACATGCACTCCGTCCTCCTCCTCTCTCTCCCTCTCTCTCACACACACACATGGGCTTTTTGCAACAACTAGCAAGATGCCCATGCGTTGCATGAAACATGAAGATGAATTTGTATGAGTAGTTTATCTTGTGGGAGAAAAGGATGAACAAGGGAAGGCCTTATTTGCAAGTGTGTAGAGGGGTGTGGGTATCTTTTTGCAAAATTGCTATAGTTTCCTTCCTATCCGTCAGATATAGATCGGACGACCTATATTGCAGGATGGCAGGCACATGATCATCACCGACTATGCTTTTTATAAGAGTAGGGATAAAAACAGAGTTGGTGATGATGGTGGGCCTGCCATCCTGCAATACAGGCCGTCCGATTTATATCTGACGGGTAGGAACGAAACTATGGCAATTTACCCGCACTCCTCTCCACATTTGCAGATAAGGCCTTCCCTCGTTCATACTTTGCTCCCACAAGATCTTGATGTTACGTGCAAGGCACGGGCATCTTGCTAGTAAGAGTAGAAATTAGACATATACCACTTCTCGAATCTTGAAACCAACAACATTCCTCCCTTATCTCATCAAAACCGCCAAAGGAATATATTTTGAGTGAAACATAACATTTTTTAGTGATATACGTATTTCAAAACTAGACTTTTTTGTATCTAATCGGTGAATATGTATTAATCTACTCTGATCGTGTGGCAACGCATTGGCACATTGCTAGTAGTTATTATAATTTTTTGGACACCAGACAAACGATGGAGTACATATACAAAGAGAAGAGGTGCACGCACGCAGTCGGTCTCTCGCTGTCTCGCACACATGAGTGTTACGTAAAGGCAACATTAACAAATAAACCGTAAAACCCTAGGTGCACGATTGCTGCATTTGCGGGTACCGGGTACGTGGTGGAGCGCACCTTTGTAGGAATAGTCAGCTCGCGTGATAATTTGATCCGCAGGAGTTGATGGTCAGGACCACAGGTGAACGACTTGGAGGCGGTGGCTCGCCAGTTGCCACAGATCGAGTAGCCACGTTTAAAATATCATTTTTTAGCAGGGTTAAGAGTTCCGATTTTTAATGGCGCGTTATAAGTACTAAGTATTTTTTAGAACGATTGGTATGGAGGGAAAATGGAATTCATAGTACTACGTACCTCCTTGGCGTATGGTTGTATGGGTTTATGTTGCGAGATGTTGATCCTGGTAGTTCTAGGGCAAATACTATGGTTTAGATTTAGATATTGGTTTTCAGTAATGAAAATCGGAAGGGGGAAACCCTTCTTTGATTAAAAAAACTACTACCTCCGTTCTGGTTTACTAGCCCCCATCGTATTTTGGGTCAAAAGTTTATCCACGAATTTTACTTGTAAAATGTGAATGGAAAACGAGATTTTGTTATACACAAACAAAAAAGGACTGGAGGGAGTGATTGCTCTGACACGGACGCGACCTCTCATAGCACAGGCATTGAACCGGCGTGCCGGCCAAGAGGGCCCCACTCGCTGCAGGCCCGGCTGAACACGCCTCCTCGCCGCATGCAAACGGCTTCAGACTGCCCTGCCTACCTTCATTGAATCCGCGCGTGTGCCAGCAACACGTCCTTCCGCGAGCCGGCCGACATTTTTGAACACAAAAAATAACCAAAATATAATTAATTACGCATGGTCTTGACTTGTTGTGCTCACACTGGTAGTAGGAACTAGAGGTTTTTCTTTATTCATAACTCTCCTCAATTTGTTTTGGCTTTGAAGTGAATCATGGTTGTGGACATTATGTATGAATGTGGAGATATCTGTGAACATGAGTTTGATGTGGAAGTTGAACTTGGAATGTCGGGCTTGCGCGTGAACTATACCATGTCCAATGCTTCATCTGTTATTGTTTGGAAAGTAATTGCTGTTAATACATGACCCGAATTTTTTTTGTGCCACATCAGTAGATGCACGTACATCACAACAGGCATGCTGACTGGATAAACATTTGAACCTAGCTACTATGAAGGAAATTTTGTATTGACAACAGTTTTAGATAGCAGGAAATGCCTAGCCTGCTCTGCTAGCTTATTTCTGGCTTCTTCCATCTCTTCTTTGGCATGGGTGAAGAGAGCATCTGATTGCTCTTTTCGCTTCTTCAGGAACTCATCTACATTCTCAAGAGCTGTTGCACGCTTTGTTTCAGCCTTTACTAGAGCCATGAGGACACAAACAGCTGACGACTTCACCTGGCTTGTGTGTAATCCAGCATCATCTAGGAATTTGCACCTTGTGTCTAATCCAGCATCATTAGGGAACTGGCACCTTGTGTGTAATCCAGCCTCATTCTGGAAACATAATCTCGAGGTTAACCATACTTCCTCGCAGGAACTGCATCCTGACATGAAGTTACTTCTTTTTTAGATCAACACTCAGAGGAACACAGATCCATTTAGTAGAAGCAAGAGAAACAGAACTCGGAGAAGTGAATTCAAAAGGAAAAAAAAATAAAAACAGACTACAAGGTGATAACACCCACTTCCTACATCAAGCTAAAAACGAAAGCATTAGGACGATTAAGACTCTTCTTATGAAACATCGAAGAACATGAGGCTTAAGAAAAATAGAAACTACAACATATACACATCGAAGAACACGAGGCTAAACGAAAGTAATTGAAAGGGTGTTACTTACCAAAGCTCGTTTTACAGGTTCGGTGCAACTCCTCTTTAACTTGCCACGCTCCTTGAAGATGTCCCCAATATCCCATGTTTGGTCTTCATTGCTCCTCTGCATGTTCGCACTCGTGGTTTTAAAATCTCAACATGGCAAGAAAAATGGAGGCTATAACCAATTAGTTTTATGGGAACAATAGCACCCAGGAAATTTGAAGGGTAGGTATGAACAAAATTGGAACCGCACATGTACTACTAAGTGATTCAATACACACATTACCAATCGAGGAGGAGAACGATGGTTGCGGCGGCCTCTGTGAGTCATGGTCGACAACGGGAGTCAGTTCATTGTCCACGACGGTGGTGCTTCTTCCCTTGGCATCGGCTTCCGGGAAGCAGATCCGAGACCGTGGAAGACGGCGCCGGGGAAGAGGCTCCGTGTACGACAACGACGGTGGACCGGCTCCAGTGCGGCGTACGAGGTCGTCGATGAGGCAGATGCGCTGCGGTGGACGAGTGCGCAGATACATCTCCAATGTATCTATAATTTTTGATTGTTCCATGCTATTATATTATCTGGTTTGGATGCTTATAGGCTTTATTATGCACTTTTATATTATTTTTGGGACTAACATATTAACCCAGAGCCCAATGCCAGTTTCTGTTTTCCCCTTGTCTCCCCTGACCGACTTCTTTCGCATATATATATATACCCTAAAAACATCAGAGAGCAGAATAGATCGGGAGTTCCGCCGCCAGAAGCCTTCGTAGCCACCGAAAACCAATCTAGACCCGTTCCGGCACCCTGCCGGAGGGGGGAATCCCTATCCGGTGGCCATCTTCATCATCCCGGCGCTCTCCATGATGAGGAGGGAGTAGTTCACCCTCGGGGCTGAGGGTATGTACCAGTAGCTATGTGTTTGATCTCTCTCTCTCTCTCTGTCGTGTTCTTGAGGTGGCACGATCTTGATGTATCGCGAGCTTTGCTATTATAGCTGGATCTTATGATGTTTCTCCCCCTCTACTCTGTTGTGTTGAATTGAGTTTTCCCTTTGAAGTCATCTTATCGGATTGAGTCTTTAAGGATTTGAGAACACTTGATGTATGTCTTGCACATGCTTATCTGTGGTGACAATGGGATATCATGTGATCCACTTGATTTATGTTTTGGTGATCAACTTGCGAGTTTCGTGACCTCGTGAACTTATGCATAGGGGTTGGCACACGTTTTCGTCTTGACTCTCCGGTAAAAACTTTGGGGCGCTCTTTGAAGTTCTTTGTGTTGGTTGAATAGATGAATCTGAGATTGTGTGATGCATATCGTATAATCATACCCACGGATACTTGAGGTGACATTGGAGTATCTAGGTGACATTAGGGTTTTGGTTGATTTGTGTCTTAAGGTGTTATTCTAGTACGAACTCTATGATAGATTAAACGGAAAGAATAGCTTCATGTTATTTTACTACGGACTCTTGAATAGATCGATCAGAAAGGATAACTTTGAGGTGGTTTCGTACCCTACATAATCTCTTCGTTTGTTCTCCGTTATTAGTGACTTTGGAGTGACTCTTTGTTGCATGTTGAGGGATAGTTATATGATCCAAATATGTTATTATTGTTGAGAGAACTTGCACTAGTGAAAGTATGAACCCTAGGCCTTGTTTCAACGCATTGCAATACCGTTTGTGCTCACTTTTATCATTAGTTACCTTGCTGTTTTTATATTTTCAGATTACAAAAACCTTTATCTACCATCCATATTGCACTTGTATCACCATCTCTTCGCCGAACTAGTGCACCTGTACAATTTACCATCGTATTAGGTGTGTTGGGGACATAGGAGACTCTTTGTTATTTGGTTGCAGGGTTGCTTGAGAGAGACCATCTTCATCCTACGCCACCCACGGATTGATAAACCTTAGGTCATCCACTTGAGGGAAATTTTCTACTGTCCTACAAACCTCTGCACTTGGAGGCCCAACAACGTCTACAAGAAGAAGGTTGTGTAGTAGACATCAAGCTCTTTTCTGGCGTTGTTGCCGGGGAGGTTAGCGCTTGAAGGTATATCTTTAGATCTTGCAATCGAATCTTTTTGTTTCTTGTTTTAGCACTAGTTTAGTTTATAAAATAAAACTACAAAAAATGGAATTGAGTTTGCCTCACATGCTTCATCTTTTTAATATCTTTCATGAGAATGATTGAGGGAGTCCTGGATTAGGGGGTATCCGGACAGCCGGATTATATCCTTTGGCCGGACCGTTGGACTGTGAAGATACAAGATTGAAGACTTCGTCCCGTGTCCGGATGGGACTCTCCTTGGCGTGGAAGGCAAGCTTGGCAATATGGATATGTAGAACTCCTTCCTTGTAACCAACTCTGTGTAACCCTAGCCCCCTCCGGTGTCTATATAAACCGGAGGGTTTTAGTCCTTAGGACAACAACAATCATACCATAGGCTAGATTCTAGGGTTTAGCCTCTTCGATCTCGTGGTAGATCAACTCTTGTATTACTCATATCATCAAGAACAATCAAGCAGGACGTAGGGTTTTACCTCCATCAAGAGGGCCCGAACCTGGGTAAACATCGTGTCCCCTGCCTCCTGTTACCATCCGCCTTAGACGCACAGTTCGGGACCCCCTACCCGAGATCCGCCAGTTTTGACACCGACATTGGTGCTTTCATTGAGAGTTCCTCTCTGTCGTCATCATTAGGCTTGATGGCTCCTTCGATCATCAATAGCGATGCAGTCTAGGGTGAGACTTTTCTCTCCAGATAGATCTTTGTATTCGGCGGCTTCGCACTGCAGGCCAACTCGCTTGTCCA
Organism: Triticum dicoccoides; assembly: GCF_002162155.2. Classification (NCBI taxonomy): domain Eukaryota; kingdom Viridiplantae; phylum Streptophyta; class Magnoliopsida; order Poales; family Poaceae; genus Triticum; species Triticum dicoccoides. The sequence continues at coordinate 79,162,347 of NC_041380.1, forward strand.
TCTGGAGCAGATCGAGAGTTACGCCCTGGCCACCAGGTCAGGTTTGGAAGCTTAAACTACACGGCCGACGTCCGCGGAGACTTGATCTTCGACGGATTCGAGCCCCTGCCGAGTGCGCCGCACGATCACGATGAGCATGATTTAGCTCTACCATCGGACAGTGTTCAGGAGACCGCATCGGCAACCGCTCCGACCCTTAATTCGGAGCCAATTGCACCATCCATGGATGGGTGGATAGACCCCGCCACAGAGGCCGCATTCTCAGCGACAATCGAGCCGAGTATCGACCTTACCCTTCACGGGAGTCGTGACGCCGAACTGCCGGATTCTTCCCCGACCACGAACTCCGAACCGCCTGTGCCCGTGCCTATCAAATCCGACTGGGCGCCGATCATGGAGTTCACCTCCATGGATATCTTTCAGCACTCGCCCTTCGGCAACATACTGAACTCATTAAGGTCTCTCTCCTTGTCATAAGAGTTCTGGCCGAACTATGACCGGCAGGATTGGAATGCGGATGACGAAGAAATTCGCCGCCCACCCACCACCCACTTAGTAGCCACTGTCGACGATTTGACCGACACGCTCGACTTCGACTCCGAAGACATCGACGGTATGGACGAGTATGCGGGAGACGAACAGGAACCACTGCCCATAGGGCACTGGACAACCACCTCATCATATGATATATACATGGTGGACACACCCAAAGAAGGCAATGGCGACGGGACAGCGGAGGATGACCCCTCCAAGAAGCAACCCAAGCGCCAACGTTAGCTGCGCCGCTCTAAGTATCGCCAAAGCAAAAGTGGTGATACCGGCACAGGAGATAATAGCACTCCGGACAGTGCCGAAGATGACAACAATCCCCTCCAGCAAAATTTAGATCAGGAGGATGGAGAAGCCAGCCCTCCCGAGAGAGCGGCAAATGGAGAGGCGGAGGATGATAATTACATGCCTCCCTCCGAAGACGAGGCAAGCCTCGACGATGACGAATTTGTCATACCTGAGGATCCCGTCGAGCAAGAGCGCTTCAAGCACCGGCTTATAGAGACGACAAATAGCCTTAAGAAAAAGCAACAGCAGCTTCAAGCTGATCAAGATTTGCTAGCTGACAAATGGACTGAAGTCCTTGCGGCCGAGGAATATGAACTCGAACACCCCTCCAAGAGTTACCCAAAGCGTAGGTTCCTACCCCGACTAGAGGAGGAAGCATTAAAACCTACATCTCCAGCGTATGACGCGGCTGATCGACCACCTCGTGGCCGCGATGGAGAGGCATTTTAGCCAAAAGCTCAGCCCACACCCCGACGTCACTCAAATAAAAATGTCAAGGCACGGGGAAACACGCTAGACCTGCGAGACGTATTGGAGGACAAAGCAAAACACGCAAGATCGATCTACGGATCACGAGGGCGCGCCACTACGCGAGACGATAACCGTCACGCCGGATACAGTAAAAGTAAATCCGGCCGGGCCGAACACAGCGAACAAGACTCATTTGAGCTGCGTCGCGACATAGCCCAGTACAGAGGGGCCGCACACCCCCTATGCTTCACAGACGAAGTAATGGATCACCAAATCCCAGAGGGTTTGAAGCCCGTAAATATCGAATCATATGATGGCACAACAGATCCTGCGGTATGGATCGGGGACTTCCTCCTGCACATCCACATGGCCCGCGGTGACGATCTACACGCCATCAAATACCTCCCACTCAAGCACAAAGGACTAGCTCGGCATTGGCTCAACAGCCTGCCAGCAGAATCCATTGGCTGTTGGGAAGATCTGGAAGCCGCATTCCTCGACAACTTCCAGGGCACTTATGTGCGACCACCAGATGCCGATGACTTGAGCCACATAATTCAGCAGCCAGAGGAATCGGCCAGGCAATTCTGGACACGGTTCCTGACAAAGAAAAATCAAATCGTCGACTGTCCGGATGCAGAGGCCCTAGCAGCTTTTAAGCACAACAACCGCGACGAGTGGCTCGCCCGGCACCTTGGCCAGGAAAAGCCGAAATCTATGGCAGCCCTCTCGACACTCATGGCCCGCTTTTGCACGGGAGAGGACAGCTGGCTGGCTCGCAACAATAATATATCAAAGAACCATGGTACTTCAGATACCAAGGATGGCAATGGCAGGTCACATCGCAACAAACACAAGTGCGACATCAACAACGACAATACCGAGGATACGACAGTCAATGCCGGATTCAGAGGCTCTAAACCCGGTCAGCGGAAAAAGCCATTCAAAAGAAGCACCCCGGGCCCGTCCAGTTTGGACCGTATACTCGATCGCTCGTGTCAAATACACGGCACCCCCGATAAGCCAGCCAACCACACCAACAGGGAATGTTGGGTGTTCAAGCACGCCGGCAAGTTAAATGCCAAAAAGAATGATAAGGGGTCACATAGCGATGACGAGGAGGAGCCCCGGCCGCTAAACACCGGAGGACAGAAGAGGTTCCCCCCACAAGTGCAGACGGTGAACATGATATACGCAACCCACATCCCCAAGAGGGGGCGGATGCGTGCGTTAAGGGACGTATATGCGTTGGAGCCAGTCGCCCCAAAGTTCAACCCATGGTCCTCCTGTCTGATCACCTTCGATCGCATGGACCATCCCACTAGTATCCGTCATGGCGGATTCACCGCAATAGTCCTAGACCCAATCATCGACGGATTTCACCTCACTTGAGTCCTTATGCACGGCGGCAGCATCCTGAACCTGCTTTATCAGGACACAGTGCGCAAAATGGGTATAGACCCCTCAAGGATCAAACCCACAAAAACGACCTTCAAAGGCGTCATACCAGGTGTAGAGGTCCATTGCACAGGCTCAGTCACACTGGAAGTGGTCTTCGGATCCCTGGATAACTTCCGAAGCGAGGAGTTAATCTTTGATATAGTCTCGTTCCGCAGTGGCTATCATGCACTGCTCGGGCGAACCGCATTTGCGAGATTCAATGCGGTACCGCATTATGCATACCTCAAGCTCAAGATGCCAGGACCTCGGGGGGTCTTCACAGTCAATGGAAACAGAGAGCGCTCTCTCCGCACGGAGGAGCACACTGCGGCCCTCGCAGCAGAAGCACAAAGCAGCCTCTTCAGGCAATCCACCAGTTCGGTGATTAAACACCCGGACACCATCAAGCGCGCCCGGAGTAATCTGTAACAAGGCCGCCTGGCATGCTCCGAGCTCACATAGCAATGCGGCCCCCACCCCAGTCCCTGCCAAACAACGAAATATGTGCCACACGTACATAATTATGCATTGAAAATACCATGGGTATAGGTGGGGGCACGACTACGGCACGCCCCAAAACGCGGCTCAACCGCACTAGGGGCTTCCCGCCTTATTATTTTTTCTCTTTCAGGACTTTACTCTCTGGAAACCCCGTCTGACAGTACGATTGTCGGACACACGATACAACAACCAAGGAGGCAGAAAGCTACATCGCATCATGGAATTCCCAGGTGGTCTCTGATAACAAGTAAAATACCTGCTTTAAATACCATTCCTCAGCTTGCCCTTGGAGGGGACATGTCAAATAGTCCTACTTTTTGCTTATCGCACTACTTGTATCATTCTGCTTCGACACACCTTTTTGAATAAACAATGCATAGCACTAGACTATTACCGCATTCTCTATTCATTTATATATATATATATATATGTTCATTCATGACATTCACCACCAGTACACTCTGGTACGGCCAATACGCTAGGGGCTTAAGCGTACCCCATAATACGGCGTGAGAAGTCCGAACACTTTCGACAGTGCGGCACCCCGAACTTATAGCATTATATGCATCAGCTCCGAATCATGTCTTGGGTCAATAGTTGGGTTTTCCCGGCTCCCATGTTTTGGTACCTTACGTTCCGCTATATCGGCTAAGGTAGCACTGGGAGAACTACTGCGATTGTGCCCCGGTTCATCTGGGCAAGCACCTCAGTAGAGAAAGCTAAAACTGACTATCATGATAAGGCGAGAGCTAGTCGCTGTTCGAGAGCTCTCGAGTCCCTAAATACTTATGCCGCTTAGAGCGAGGAGTCAGCTTTGTCCGGCTTAAGGCGTGTATAGCGCCCCGAATTCGGCCTTCCGAATACTAGGGGCTTCGCCAAAATTTAAAATTGTAGACTTCTATGGTTAAGTGAGAGTGATAAAGCATTATAGTCTGATTGCCTTGTTCGTTGTGCTGAGCACCTCCCTCGAAGGACCCAACAATGGGAACAAGAGTGCTCAGATTTATCCCGAACACCCCAGCACTCGTGGCATGGGGGCAGAAGCCGACGACTAACCATCTCTCAGATTTAATAAACAGCCGCACAGAAGGTAATATTTTAAATTCAAACAAGTGTTGCATAGCGCATATGAACAAGTTTTCATAATACAGGATCACACGAGCAAGTTCATTCAAAAATTACATCCTTCGCACACTCGTCCGCCACAAGACGGGCACCCTTCAGGACACCCTCATAATACATTTCAGGGTGGCGATGCTCCTTGCCCTGCGGCAGCCCCTCCTTCACCAGCTTCTCGGCGTCCATCTTGGCCCAGTGCACCTTCGCACAGGCAAAAGCCCGGCGTGCACCTTCGATGCAGATGGACCGCTTTATGACCTCCAGCCGTGGGCAGGCATCCACAAGCTGCCCCACCAGGCCGAAGTAGTTGTTGGGAAGGGAGTCGCCAAGCCACATCCGGACTATAAGGCCCCTCATGGCCTGTTCGGCCGCCTTGTGCAGCTCGACCAGTTGCTTCAGCTGGTCGCTCACAGGCATCGGGTGTTCGGTCCCAGTATACTGAGACCAGAACAACTTCTCCGTCGAGCTTCCCTCCTCGACCTGGTAATACTTCACGGCATCCGACACACTGCGGGGCAAATCTGCGAATGCTCATGGAGAGCTCCGGACTTGGGTAAGTAACAAGTAATTTACTTTCACATGCTTGCTTTGCATATTGAAGGCCTTACCCGCCGCTATCTTCCTCATCGCCTCAATTTTCTGGAGGGCCTTTTGGGCTTCAGCCTTGGCATGCTTTGTGCTCTCGAGGGCCGCGGCAAGCTTGGACTCTTGCATTTTCGAGTCAAGCTCCAAAGCCGCGTGCTTCTTTACGAGAGCCTGGAGCTCTTGGCCTCTTGTTTTTCCCGCTCGGTGCGCTCCTTAGCCGCTTTGTTTTCAGCCTCGGACAGCGCTTGCTTCAGGGTCGCCACTTCGGTCGTGGCCCCTGGCACATCCATGATGATCCTATCATTTTGCAACTGCATCTT
>NC_041380.1:79168194-79174647 GCF_002162155.2 Triticum dicoccoides
CAGAATATTTATTCTGTTACCCTTTTTGAACTGACGGTTTCGGGTGGTTGTACTGATGTTTTCGAAGCGGTTGAACTCATCCTTTTAGTTGTGTTTAACATATCGTTTTCTTTAGTTCAAAAACTTTTTGTAATTTTTTTGTCAGAACGTGGCGTGTAATATATCGTTGGAAAGCTCTTGACAACCATATTTCAAGTATATTGAACATTTTTGCAAAATCATTATGGTTCAAGAGCAGTTTTGAAAAAACTATTTTTTTCAAAACCGAAAACGTGAATCGTATTTTGGACTCAATTTTCAAACGGTTTGTCAGAATTGAGAAAATAAGATGGCGTTGGAAAGCTGGTGAAAATCCCCATCTTCCATATATGTATTGTTTTTTCTAATTCTATATGATTTAAAAGTAATTTGCAAAACGGTGAAATTCTGGGCGAAACGTATTTTCTTGATTTTTTGCAAACGGTTTGTCGGATTGACGCAAATGATACGGCGTACGAAAGTTATGTAAAATGCGCGACTTTTTCGTATAGAAATGTTTTTCTAATTCCTTACGTTTTAAAAACGAATTCGAATACGGTCAAATTTGATTTTGAACACGATTTTTTTAAAAAGTTTGTCGAAATATGGCAAATAATATACCGTTGGATAGCTATCGAAAATGCGAAACTTGGTCATGTTGAACGTTTTCTCTACTTTGCAACCGTTTAAGAGTAATTTTGAATACTGCATGACGGATCCTGCTGTTTTCTCGTGTGAAAAACAGAGTAGTCGTACTGATATATATGTATGTTTGTACTGAGATATTTTTATAGAGTAATTTTGAATGGTTCTAAAAAAGGGTACTTATACTGATGCTTGCATGGGTTTGTACTAAGGGTGTTTTCACTAACTAGACTTTGCTCTGTTTTTTTGGTAATATTTTTCTCGTAAGTTTTCAACGGTTTACTGTATCATCGCCCCTGTACTTGTATGGTTTGTATCATCGAACTGAATGATATTTTATTCAAAAAGAAAATGTGTTTGTTTTGTTTCCTTTTTTAACTCAACATTTTTTTGACAACGTTGTTCTGAACTTCTCTCATTTTACGACTTGTACTGAGGTACTTAGTAAGCAGGATTTTCATGGGGTTTCTTTTTTTGCTTAAACTTTACAATTTGAATTTCTGCCATTTCTTTTATTCCGAACGGACCACCGTTTTTAACTCGTACTGAGGTACTTACTACGCCCGAACTGGGGTGGTTATCGCATGTCTCGGCGTGTTTTGAACTCGATGATATTTTTTCATCAATTTACTGCCCATTTTTTTCATCACACTTGAGAGAGTGATTAATAGGTTTACTTACTGGCCAGTAACACATGAACTCCTCAGGCAATAATACATGAACAACTAGGAACATAAATTTTCATCAAGCACTTGAAAACATAAAACATTACATAAATAGAAGCACCGAACAGTGAATGTAAAAATAACTCCTACATCCATCATATACTGGGAGCTTCCACTTGAATAGAAAAATTTGTTTATCCCTCACCAATTAAAACACGAAACCTGAAGAAAAGAAGTATTGGTTTCTCATTGACATAATAACAAACAGGAGCACAAAATCATAGCTTTTCATCAATGTCAGCATGATGCATCGTTGCATTTTTTTTGTTGTTGTTGTCTTCCTTGACTATTGAAAGTGCTCTTCTTGGTCATTTATTGTCATGGCCAATAACGCCTGAAAGTGCTCTTCCAGGTCTCCACTCTCCCGAAATCCCTAAAACATTAAAAATCAACAGATTTACACAATGAATATAGAAATGCACAAATGAATCTCCTCAAGATCAGTGGTGAAGGATGCAATAAATATCATCGACCAAATGCCAAAGTGTATTATAAATGAGATACATGCTTCTCAAGCCTTAACGAAGGCAAAAAAATTGATTTTTCAATGCAATATAGCCAAGAACGGATCCAAGTCAGTACTGATGCGATTTATTCCATCGAACCACTACGAAAGTTTCTCTATACTGTTACATTTTTAACACACAAGTATCAAACTGTTTTGCTGCCTTTCCATTATGAATTGATGGCGTAATACATGTTGAACTGTTATTCAAGAGCGAAATTCAGAAATACATATATATTGGCATACTCCAAATAAGTGCATTTTCAGGAACAAAACTTTCTGAATCTTCTATACGAAAGAACTTGAACAATCAGTCCAAAACATAATTCAAGTTGAACAATCATTTTCCTTACCGAGTGTTAAGGAAAATGAAATTCTTTGTCCAATGACAACGTAAGAGTCACGACCAGTAATCGCAAACAACACTAGCTTGACCGCCCGTCATGTGTGTGCACCAATATCAAAAAGAACGAGTGCAGTAAATGACTTAACCAAAAAGAACGAGTATCAAAAAAACGAGTGCAGTAAATGACTTAACCAAAAACTTACCTATTACTGCATCGGGCTGGGCTTCAACCTCCTCCACGCTAACGTGGTTCACCTGTCCCCTGTTGAAAGGGTTCGGCTTCTTTCCAGAACTTCCATTGCCATTTTGGCCTTCAGGACATTCATTGGCATAATGTCCGGTCTTCTGACACTTAAAACAAGTGACTTGGCTCAGGTCCTTCTTGGCTGGGGTTGATGGGTTCGTGCGGTTCTAGCCGTTACTTCCTCCATTGCCATTTCCATTCTTGGTGCCATTTTGATTGTGCGAGCTACCTCCTCTATGGGTATGCTGAAAATGTCCTCCCGGTCTAGGGGTAAAACGTGGCTTCTGCTGAGCTCCTGAATTGTACTTTCCATGTCCATACTTCCTCTTGCGATTCTCAATTTGCTGATGCTTCCCTTCAATCATAAGAGCACGATCTACCAACTCCTGGTAGTTGTTGAAGGTGGCTACCATCAACTGCATGCTCAACTCATCATTCAGTCCTTCCAGAAACTTCTCCTGCTTAGCTGCATCCATAGCGACGTCATCTGGTGCATAACGTGCTAACTTACTAAATTCCTCCACGTACTGGCCAACTGTCCGTCCTCCATGGCGCAAGTTGCGAAACTCACGCTTCTTCATGGCCATAGCTCCTGCTGAAACATGTGTAGTACGAAAAGCCTGCTGAAACTGGTCCCATGTGACAGTGTCAACTGGGAAAGTGGCTGTGAAATTCTCCCACCATGATGCTACGGGTCCTTCTAGCTGATGTGCGGCAAACTTCACCTTCTCCCCATCTGTGCATCCTGCTGTGGTCAACTCCCTAGCTGTCTTGCGGAGCCAATCATCTGTTACAATCGGCTCGGTGCTACTGGAAAACACCGGCGGATTCAGCCTAAGAAAACGGGCTAAGTGGTCAACGGGTGGTGGTGGTGGCGGTGGGTTGTTGTTGTTGTTCCCCTGATTCTGATTCTGGACTAGCAACTGCATCAATGTGTTCTGCTGCTGGATCAACTGGGTGAGCTCCGGTGGAAAGGCAAATCCGGGGTCACGTCTTGGACGCATCTGAGGGTTTAGAAAAGATGAGATATAAGAATAGAGGGGGTCTAAAGAGAAAACACTACCCATATGCACATGAGGCAAAAGCAAACAATTCACATCAATCAATCAAACAAGGGCATACAATCGATCTAACTATCACAAAAGTGCTCGGACTACTATATTTACATGGTGGACTACTACTACTGATGAGGTGGTCTACTAGAAATATTCTTCGGTTGCAGACTCCATGATGTCTGCTCCAGCTTCATCAACATAGTCATCATCGCTACTATCTAGATCTGAGTCGGTGTCGTCGATGATAATGTAGTCTTCCGGGCTAATCTCCTTGGGTTCTTCGTCTTCATCTACTAGCGTAGGGCCTCCCATAAATATTCCGATCTTCATTGTTAAGTCGGCATTCTTGTCCACCAATACTTCAATTTCCTCTTCATAATCTTCACGTGTAGCCTTGAGTTCTTCCTCCAGTTCCTTGATTCTTGTCTTAGCCTTCTTCAGATCTATCATGTCGGCACACATCTGGTTCTCCTGTCGTCGAATGTGCTGGTTTAACTCCTGGATAAAAGTTGCGATTGATCTATCCTTCCTGGTGCTGATCATCTCCCAGTGCTCATCTCGGCACCCACAAATCTGGTAGATAGTATCCTTGAGATCATTGCGGTAGACTTCTCCAATGTGTCCCATGGTGATGTGAGCTGCCATGCTCTTTCCTAGACTCCAAGTTGGTGCATCAAAATAATACTCTATGGGCTCAGTGACTGGCATGAACGTCCTTCCTGGAACTTGAACTTGAATCATCCAGTGCTCTTCTTCAGGTAAAGTGGCGTTGTAGGTTCCGGTGAAGCTTGGTACTCCTATATTCAGGTATCTAGTGACTTCCTTCAAGTGACGTCCAAAGGGTGTATCTTCATCCGGTTGCGTGAACTTGTTCCTTGCATCCGCCATCCTAAAAGACTAGAAAAGATGAGAAGTCATAAGAGAAGAGAATGGATAGTGATCTAGGTCTTTAGCTTAGTGGTCGTGTCCTATAGTCAGTGTGTGCTCTAATACCATCTTTGTAGCGACCAGACCTCAAACAATCTGATCTCTGTGCTCCGGTGTCATCCCTGGATCAGTAATGTTGACACCACACAGTACTCGGAGGATTTATAGCAGAGTAGCAATCACACACTTATTACATCGAGTGTCTCAATAGAGAACTTATTACAATAAATATGGCTTAAGGCCATCTAATAACGATAAAAACGGAAGGCTTGGAACATAAGTGAGTCCATCAACTCCAACGGCATCACTGAGTATAGAACCACGACCTAAAACTCCTTAATCGTCATCTGAAAAGTCTGCAACATTAACGTTGCAGCCCGAAAACGGGTCAGCACATGGAATATGCTGGCAAGGTAACACATAGAGAATAATGGAATGAGACAGCTATACTATATGCATATTTGGTTGGTGGAAAGCTCTATGGTTACAGTTTTGCGTAAAGCCAATTTTCCCCTACTTCAAAGGAATAAATTTATTTAACTATCATGGTAGTTGTTAAACATTGAGAATGGTTGACAGCATTCTCAATCCCAATTAAGCATCATCATTAAACATAACCCAACAAAATTAATTTAGAGTAACATGTTGAGATTCACATGATAATCCATGTACTAGATATTCAAGATGTCCATAACCGGGGACACGGGTAACCATGATTAGTTTATTACACACTGCAGAGGTTTACGCACTTTTCCCCACAAGACTCGATCGCCTCCGTTTGGTTTCTTGCACTACATGGTGTTTGAGAAGACGGATGACCGGGACATAGTCTTTCGGAAGCGCTAGCACCTTACGATCGGGTAGACTGTACCACCTACATCCCCTACATCTGCTAGTCTACCACTATAAGAGTTCGCATGACTTAGTCAACTATGCTAGAGCCCATAATAGCTTGTGGCTGCACACGGAAGTTTCTAGTATGAATAGTCTCATGATCCCTTTGAGCCTGGGTGGCGGTCCAAAAGAAAATAGGCAAGTCCTGAAATACCCAGGTGCCTCAATCCACCCAGATGTGTGTTTAAGTTGTGACCTTAGATAAACCATTAATTAATAAAACTCACATCTGTCATGGATATCACTCACCCAATCCACATCTACTAGCATAGCATGGCATAATAAGCAAACGTAGAAGTAACTCCCAAAGGTTTGATAATAAACATGTAATAGGTACTACCTCAACTACTTCCCATCCCACAATTTAATTAGATCCTAATCATGCAATGTGTGAGGATTGATCTAATGCAATATAACTGGGTAGTAGGAAAGGTATGATCAAAGTGTTACTTGCCTTGCTGATGATCCGTGAAACCTAGAGATTCGAAGTAACAAGCGGCGCACTCCGGGTATTCTATCGCAGACTAACAAACAAGCATACAATAAGTACTCATCTAATGCAAATGTAAAACTCAAATAAGAGATCTAACCAGAAGGTTCAACTTATGAACTCCGGTTGGCAAAAAGAATCAAATCGAACGAAGCAACGAAAGTCAAACGGCGAAAGAAAACAATTTCGTTTTACTAATCTGGATCTAAGGCAAATTTTACAGAAGCAAAATCTTGTTTAAGTTGGTTAAACGGATAGAGGGTTTCGAGACAAAACTCTAGGCGCTTGAATCGCCTGATTCCGATAAACGAGCGAAAAGTTATACTAAATCGAAAATCGGATCAGGAATCGTGATCAGAAAAATCGCGGATTTAATCCGAGAAAAAGAAAAACAACGAACGTTCGTTAGAACGAACGAACGGACGAACGCTCGCTATTTAAATAAACCAGGAAAACTGATCTATTTAAAAAAACCGAAACTAAAAAAACCGACGGAAAAGCGATCTACTTTTTTAAAAAAAAACGATGGCACGGATTTCGAGGCGCGGCGAACCTCGGGCGGCGGGATCAACGGCGGTGGCGTCCGGCGGGGCGGCGGGCGGTG
>NC_041380.1:79175475-79238682 GCF_002162155.2 Triticum dicoccoides
GCAGCGCGCGGCGCGGCGGCGGCGGCGGCGGCGGGGTCGGGCGGCTGGGGCGGGGTCGGGCGACTGGGGCTAGGGTTTGTCCAGGGGCTGGGCCGGCTTATAAAGCCACCTCGGGCCGGAGTCCTAGCCGGACATGGCCCGTAGGTCGGTTTGTTTTTTTTAAATATTACTCGCAGAAGAAAAATAAAAAGAAATACTAAACGAACTCCAAAAATTCCGAAATAAATTTTCACGGGCTTCTAAAATCAAGACGCACAAGGTGAACATTTATTTGGGACCTAAATGCAATTTTGAAAAACGCACATTTTTCCTAAATTCAAATAAAACACCGAAAAACTCCGAAAGAAAATCTTATTTGATTTTATTATTTGATTCTCAATATTTCTTTATTTTAAGAAAGTCATTTTATTCCCTATCTCATATTTTTGTAATAGAAATAATTGATGATAAAATAAATAAAATCAAACGATCCTATTCTCAAAATTTGAGAAAACTTAAATAGGAAAATAACGAAATCCCCAACTCTCTCCGTGGGTCATTGAGTTGCGTAGAATTTCTAGGATCAACCAAAATGCAAAATAAAATATGATATGCAATGATGATCTAATGTATAACAATCCAAATTGAAAATTTGGGATGTTACAAACCTACCCCCCTTAAGATGAATCTCGCCCTCGAGATTCGGGTTGGCTAGAAAATAGGTGAGGGTGGTCCTTGAGCAAATCTTCCTCTCATTCCCAGGTGGCTTCATCCTCCGTGTGGTGGCTCCACTGAACTTTGCAAAACTTGATAACCTTGCTGCGAGTAACTCGGCTAGCAAACCCGAGAATCTTAACTGGTTTCTCCTCGTAGGTCAAATCGTTATCCAACTGAATAGTTTCCAAAGGCACTGTATCTCTCAACGGTATGTCAGCCATCTCCGCGTGACACTTCTTTAACTGAGAAACGTGGAACACATCATGAACTCCTGACAATCCTTCAGGCAATTCCAACCTATAAGCCACTTCTCCCATACGCTCCAAAACTCGATATGGTCCTACAAATCATGATACTAACTTCCCTTTAACTCCAAAACGCTTTGTTCCCCGAAGTGGAGATACTCGAAGATAAGCTCTATCTCCGACTTCGTATACTGTCTCCTTGCGTTTAGAATCTGCATAACTTTTCTGTCTGGATTGAGCTACCTTGAGCCTATCGCGAATCAACTTCACCTTCTGTTCAGACTCTTTAATCAAGTCAGGTCCAAACAACTGGCGGTCTCCAACTTCGTCTCACGACAACAGTGTCCTGCACCTCCTTCCGTACAAGGCTTCGAAAGGGGCCATCTTCAAACTGGTTTGGTAACTGTTGTTGTAAGAGAACTCTGCATATGGCAAATTGTCGTCCCAACTAGATCCGTAATCTAGCGCACAAGCTCTCAGCATATCCTCCAAAATCTGATTTACTCTCTCGGTCTGTCCATCTGTCTGTGGATGAAAAGTTGTACTGAACTCTAGCCTGGTACCCAAAGTTTCGTGCAACTGCTTCCAGAACTTTGAGGTAAACTGGGTTCCTCTATCTGATACGATACTCCTTGGAACTCCATGCAAACATACGATCCTGGTCATGTATATCTTTGCCAACTTAGCACTGGTGTAAGTGGTCTTTACTGGGATGAAATGAGCTACTTTCGTCAATCGATCAACTACAACCCAAATCGAGTCATAGCCGAAACGAGTCCTGGGCAATCCTGTGATAAAATCCATGCCTAGCTTATCCCACTTCCATTCGGGTATCGACACGGGTTGTAACAATCCTGCTGGCTTCTGATGCTCTGCCTTTACTCTCTAACATACATCACAAACTGCTACATACTCCGCAATATCCTTCTTCATTCCGGTCCACCAAAAAATATCCTTTAAATCCAAATACATCTTGGTATTTCCTGGGTGAATTGAATACGGTGAGTTGTGTGCCTCTTGCAGTATCAACTTCCTGATCTCTGGGTCATTGGGCACGTAAACGCGGTCTTCAAACCATAGGGTGTCGTGCTCGTCCTCACGAAATCCTTTAGCTTTTCCTTTGCTCAGTTTCTCCTTTATAGCGGCAATCTCTTTGTCAGTTTTCTGAGCTTCCCTGATTCTATCCATCAAAGTTGACTGAATCTCCAATGCTGCTACATAGCCTCTCGGAACTATTTCCATACATAGTTCACGAAGATTATCCGCTAACTCCTTGGGTATTTCTCCCGTCATTAACGTATTGACATGGCTCTTACGGCTTAATGCGTCAGCTACTACATTAGCCTTTCCGGGGTGATAATGCAATTTCATATCATAATCCTTGATAAGCTCCAACCATCTCCTTTGTCTGAGATTCAACTCCTTCTGTGTGAAAATGTACTTCAAACTCTCATGATCCGTGTACACCTCACAGTGATTTCCCATCAGAAAATGTCTCCATGTTTTCAATGCATGCACTACGGCTGCTAATTCCAAATCGTGCGTAGCATAATTTAACTCATGAGGCTTCAGTTGTCTTGAGGCATATGAAACAACTCTCCCTTCCTGCATAAGCACCGCTCCAAGTCCTCGACGTGAAGCGTCGCAATACACCTCATAATCTTTGGTCTGGTCTGGCAAAATCAATACTGGTGAGGTAACCAAATGTTTCTTCAACTCCTGGAAACTAGCCTCACATTCCTCTGTCCATATGAACTTGGTATGTTTCTTCAACAACTCTGTCATAGGCTTCGCAATCTTTGAGAAATTCTCAATAAATCTCCGGTAGTATCCTGCGAGTCCAAGAAAACTCCGGATCTCTCCAACTGTTGTTGGGGCTTCCCACTTGGTCACAGTTTCAACTTTAGTGGGATCTACTACTATTCCTTCTCCGGATATAACGTGTCTGAGGAATCCTACTTCCTTCAACCAAAACTCACATTTGCTGAACTTGGCATACAACTGATGTTCTCTGAGCTTCTCAAGTACCAATCGCAAATGTTCCTTATGTTCCTCTTCATTCTTCGAGTAAACCAGAATATCATCAATGAACACCACGATGAACTTATCCAAAAACTCCATAAACACTTTGTTCATCATGTTCATAAAATAGGCAGGTGCGTTAGTCAGACCAAACGACATAACGGTGTACTCATACAGCCCATATCTTGTGGTGAATGTTGTCTTAGGTATGTCTTGCTCTCGAATCTTCAACTGATGGTACCCTGATCGCAAATCGATCTTGGAAAACACTTTAGCTCCTTGCAATCGATCAAACAGATCGTTGATCATTGGTAGTGGGTACTTGTTCTTGATCGTTACTTCATTCAATCCTCGATAATCAACAACCATCCTTAATGATCCATCCTTCTTTTCCACTAGAAGTACTGGCGATCCCCAAGGCGAAGAACTTGGGCGAATATATCCCTTATCCAGTAACTCCTTAGTCTGCTTCTTAATTTCCACCAAATCCTTTGCTGGCATCCTATATGGTCTCTTTGATATTGGCCATGTGCCTAGCAATAGCTCAATCAAAAACTCAATATCTCTATCCGGTGGCATGCCTGGCAACTCCTCTGAAAATACTTCAGGGAAATCCCTTACCACCGGTACTTCCTCCTGCACAACTCCTGTTAAGTAATTCACTTGAGTCCTCTTTGGCACATGCCGGGATACATACTTGATCCTTCTCCCTTCTGGGGTGGTAAGCAAAATTGACTTACTAGCACATTCAATATTCCCTTTGTACTTTGATAACCAGTCCATGCCTAATATCACATCCAATCCTTGAGATTCCAATACTATTAGGTCTGAGGGAAAAACATAGTTACCAATCCTTAATGGTAACCGATCACACCATAGACTAGCCACATACTCTGCTCCAGGCGAGGTTACTAACATGGGTGACCTAAGGGCTTGGGTTGATAGGTTATACTTATCCACAAATCCCCTTGAGATGTATGAATGCGATGCACCAGTATCAAAAAGAACGAGTGCGGTAAATGACTTAACCAAAAACTTACCTATTACTGCATCGGGCTGGGCTTCAACCTCCTCCACGCTAACGTGGTTCACCTGTCCCCTGTTGAAAGGGTTCGGCTTCTTTCCAGAACTTCCATTGCCATTTTGGCCTTCAGGATATTCATTAGCATAATGTCTGGTCTTCTGACACTTAAAACAAGTGACTTGGCTCAGGTCCTTCTTGGCTGGGGTTGATGGGTTGGTGCGGTTCTGGCCATTGCTTCCTCCATTGCCATTTCCATTCTTGGTGCCATTGTGATTGTCCGAGCTACCTCCTCCATGGGTATGCTGAAAATGTCCTCCCGGTCTAGGGATAAAACGTGGCTTCTGCTGAGCTCCTGAATTGTACTTTCCTTGTCCATACTTCCTCTTGCGATTCTCAATTTGCTGCTGCTTCCCTTCAATCATAAGAGCACGATCTACCAACTCCTGGTAGTTGTTGAAGGTGACTACCATCAACTGCATGCTCAACTCATCATTCAGTCCTTCCAGAAACTTCTCCTGCTTAGCTGCATCCGTAGCGACGTCATCTGGTGCATAACGTGCTAACTTACTAAATTCCTTCACGTATTGGCCAACTGTCCGTCCTCCTTGGCGCAAGTTGCGAAACTCACACTTCTTCATGGCCATAGCTCCTCCTGAAACATGTGCAGTATGAAAAGCCTGCTGAAACTGGTCCCATGTGACAGTGTCAACTGGGAAAGTGGCTGTGAAATTCTCCCACCATGATGCTGCGGGTCCTTCTAGCTGATGTGCGGCAAACTTCACCTTCTCCCCATCTGTGCATCCTGCTGTGGTCAACTCCCTAGCTGTCTTGCGGAGCCAATCATCTGCTACTATCGGCTCGGTGCTACTGGGAAACACCGGCGGATTCAGCCTAAGAAAACAAGCTAAGTGGTCAATAGGTGGTGGTGGTGGCGGTGGGTTGTTGTTGTTCCCCTGATTCTGATTCTGGACTAGCAACTGCATCAATGTGTTCTACTGCTGGATCAACTGGGTGAGCTCCAGTGGAAAGGCAAATCCGGGGTCACGTCTCGGAGGCATCTGAGGGTTTAGAAAAGATAAGATATAAGAATAGAGGGGGTCTAAAGAGAAAACACTACCCATATGCACATGAGGCAAAAGCAAACAATTCACTTCAATCAATCAAACAAGGGCATACAATCGATCTAACTATCGCAAAAGTGCTCGGACTACTATATTTACATGGTGGACTACTACTACTGATGAGGTGGTCTACTAGAAATATTCTTCGGTTGCAGACTCCATGATATCTGCTCCAGCTTCATCAACATAGTCATCATCGCTACTATCTAGATCCGACTCGGTGTCGTCGATGATGATGTAGTCTTCCGGGCTAATCTCCTTGGGTTCTTTGTCTTCATCTACTAGTGTAGGGCCTCCCATAAATATTCCGATCTTCATTGTTAAGTCGGCATTCTTGTCCACCAATACTTCAATTTCCTCTTCATAATCTTCACGTGTAGCCTTGAGTTCTTCCTCCAGTTTCTTGATTCTTGTCTTAGCCTTCTTCAGATCTATCATGTCGGCACACATCTGGTTCTCCTGTCGTCAAATGTGCTGGTTTAACTCCTGGATAAAAGCTGCGGTTGATCTATCCTTCCTGGTGCTGATCATCTCCCAGTGCTCATCTCGGCGCCCACAAATCTGGTAGATAGTATCCTTGAGATTATTGCGGTAGATTTCTCCAATGCGTCCCATGGCGATGTGAGCTGTCATGCTCTTTCCTAGACTCCAAGTTGGTGCATCAAAAGAAAACTCAATGGGCTCAGTGACTGGCATGAACGTCCTTCCTGGAACTTGAACTTGAATCATCCAGCGCTCTTCTTCAGGTAAAGTGGCGTTGTAGGTTCTGGTGAAGCTTGGTACTCCTATATTCAGGTATCTAGTGACTTCCTTCAAGTGACGTCCAAAGGGTGTATCTTCATCCGGTTGCGTGAACTTGTTCCTTGCATCCGCCATCCTAAAAGACTAGAAAAGATGAGAAGTCGGAAGAGAAGAGAATGGATAGTGATCTAGGTCTTTAGCTTAGTGGTTGTGTCCTACAGTCAATGTGTGCTCTAATACCATCTCTGTAGCGACCAGACCTCAAACAGTCTGATCTCTGTGCTCCGGTGTCATCCCTGGATCAGTAATGCTGACACCACACAGTACTCGGAGGATTTATAGCAGAGTAGCAATCACACACTTATTACATCAAGTGTCTCAATAGAGAACTTATTACAATAAATATGGCTTAAGGCCATCTAATAACGATAACAACGGAAGGCTTGGAACATAAGTGAGTCCATCAACTCCAACGGCATCACTGAGTATAGAACCACGACCTAAAACTCCTTAATCGTCATCTGAAAAGTCTGCAACATTAACGTTGCAGCCCGAAAACGGGTCAGCACATGGAATATGCTGGCAAGGTAACACATAGAGAATAATGGAATGAAACAGCTATACTATATGCATATTTGGCTGGTGGAAAGCTCTATGGTTACAGTTTTGCGTAAAGCCAATTTTTCCCTACTTCAAAGGAATAAATTTATTTAACTATCATGGTAGTTGTTAAACATTGAGAATGGTTGACAGCATTCTCAATCCCAATTAAGCATCATCATTAAACATAACCCAACAAAATTAATTTAGAGTAACATGTTGAGATTCACATGATAATCCAGGTACTAGATACTCAAGATGTCCATAACCGGGGACACGACTAACCATGATTAGTTTATTACACTCTGCAGAGGTTTGCGCACTTTTCCCCACAAGACTCAATCGCCTCCGTTTGGTTTCTCGCACTACATGGTGTTTGAGAAGACAGATGACCGAGACATAGTCTTTCAGAAATGCTAGCACCTTTCGATCGGGTAGACCGTACCACCTACATCCCCTACATCTGCTAGTCTACCACTGTAAGAGTTCGCACGACTTAGTCAACTATGCTAGAGCCCATAATAGCTTGTGGCTGCACACGGAAGTTTCTAGTACGAATAGTCTCATGATCCCTTTGAGCCTGGGTGGCGGTCCAAAAGAAAACAGGCAAGTCCTGGAATACCCAGGTGCCTCAATCCACCCAGATGTGTGTTTAAGTTGCGACCTTAGATAAACCATTAATTAATAAAACTCACATCTGTCATGGATATCACTCACCCAATCCACGTCTACTAGCATAGCATGGCATAATAAGCAAACGTAGAAGTAACTCCCAAAGGTTTGATAATAAACATGTAATAGGTACTCCCTCAACTACTTCCCATCCCAAAATTTAATTAGATCCTAATCATGCAATGTGTGAGGATTGATCTAATGCAATAAAACTAGGTAGTAGGAAATGTATGATCAAAGTGTTACTTGTCTTGCTGATGATCCGCGAAACCTAGAGATTCGAAGTAACAAGCGGCGCACTCCGGGTATTCTATCGTAGACAAACAAACAAGAATACAATAAGTACTTATCTAATGCAAAGATAAAACTCAAATAAGAGATCTAACCAGAAGGTTCAATTTAAAAACTCCGGTTGGCAAAAAGAATCAAATCGAACGAAGCAACGAAAGTCAAATGGTGAAAGAAAACAACTTCGTTCTACTAATCTGGATCTAGGGCAAATTTTACAATAGCAAAATCTTGTTTAAGTTGGTTAAACGCGAAACTCTAGGCGCTTGAATCGTCTGATTCCGATAAACGAGCGAAAAGTTATACTAAATCAAAAATCGGATCAGGAATCGCGATCAGAAAAATCGCGGATTTAATCCGAGAAAAAGAAAAATGACGAACGTTCATTAGAACGAACGAACGGACGAACGCTCGCTATTTAAATAAACCAGAAAAACCGATCTATTTAAGAAAACCGAAACTAAAAAACCGACGGAAAAACCGATCTACTTTAAAAAAAACGATGGCACGAATTTTGAGGCGCGGTGAACCTCGGGCGGCGGGATCGACGGCGGCGGCGTCCGGCGGGGCGGCGGGCGGCAGCGCGGTGGCGGGCGACAGCGGCGCGGCGCGGCGGCGGCGCGGTGGCGGGTGACGGCGGGGTCGGGCGGCTGGGGCGGGGTCGGGCGGCTGGGGCTAGGGTTTGTCCCAGGGCTGGGCCGGCTTATAAAGCCACCTCGGGCCGGAGTCCTAGCCGGACACGGCCCATAGGTCGGTTCGTTTTTTTAAATATTACGCGCAGAAGAAAAATAAAAAGAAATACTAAACGGACTCTAAAAATTCCAAAATAAATTTTCACGGGCTTCTAAAATCAAGGCGCACAAGGTGAACATTTATTTGGGACCTAAATGCAATTTTGAAAAACGCACATTTTTCCTAAATTCAAATAAAACACCAAAAAACTCTGAAATAAAATCTTATTTGATTTTATTATTTGATCCTCAATATTTCTTTATTTTGAGAAAGTCATTTTATTCCCTCTCTCATATTTTGTAATAGAAATAATTGATGATAAAATAAATAAAATCAAACGATCCTATTCTCAAAATTTGAGAAAACTCAAATAGGAAAATAACGAAATCCCCAACTCTCTCCGTGGGTCATTGAGTTGCGTAGAATTTCTAGGATCAACCAAAATGCAAAATAAAATATGATATGCAATGATGATCTAATGTATAACATTCCAAATTGAAAATTTGGGATGTTGCATAATCTCTTCAACTTGCTCCACGATAACCTTCAAACCTCCTACAAGAACAGTCATTGTTTTAAAGTCCACATGAATACTTACAAGCAATGATCACAAACATTTATGGAACATTCTTTTAAAAAGTTCAAGAGATTAGTTTTAAAAAGAACCCCACAAGCTGATATAAGTACATGTTAAAAGGATAATCAAGTTCATGTATATTAACCAGGAGAAGTTCAAAAAGAAACTTTTAAAAAGTTTGTATTAGAAAGATGTATTCTTCATAACATCTGGTGAGGAGGACCATACATGGAAGGAATGTAGTTGCAGCCTGCAGGACTTACCGCATACAGGGCACACTAGTACTGATGAATTTTCTCTATACTTGTTCATCAACCAAAATAGACAGTAGGGTCGAGAGAGCATTATAGGCAGCATACAGAATTAATTTTTGTCTAGTTTTGGGTTGCACGTGAGGCAAATGAATCATACAAAATACTGATAGAAAATCATACTTTTTTCTCGCAAAACCAAACCTCTAAACCTTCCTACAACAATTCTTTGAACTTGCACACGTAGCTGAATTGAACTTTTCAACATTGGATCCCCTAATGTCATAGCAGTTCCCTCTTATAAATTTTTGCTAATTGATATGTACTACGGAACTGATGTAGGTCCTTGTTGAACTTCTACTTGCTATTCTAAGGTCCTAACTGATGCATGTCCTTCTGTTGAACTTCTACTTGCTATTCCAAGGTCTTTTAATAAAAACTTACGAAAGAAAATAGAGATGCGGTGGTGTGGCAGCACCGTGCAGCATGACATCTCGCTGGAGAAGCAACACTGCAGCTTGTGAGCACCCGCTGGATGCAGCAGGCCACACCCTGATCCCTGGTCGCCGTTGTGGTTGGTGGCCATGGCGGCTCATATGGGGCGTTGGTTGTGGCGACGCGTGGGGAGCGTGGACGCGGTGGCTTGTGCACCGGCATGTCGTGGCAATCTCATATATGTGTTTGTGTAAGTACCTATTTTAGGCCATCCTGAAAATTGTGTAGATAAAAAGAAATTGGTAAGAAATACACCATGTTGTAAGCTGTTGATTACAACTTTACAAGTATATGGGGCTGAAACATGGTGAAAACATCTGTTCCATATCTTTATCGATAATATGGTGCACTACTAAATTGTTATCATAAGGAACTAGCATGTCTCATTTCTCACTTGAAATTATGTATGAGAGGTACTGATTGATGAATATAATCAGTACGTGATGACTTCCCTGTCTAGTTCAATAGTCATATTCAAAACGTGGAATTTCCCATAATTTTTATGCAAGAGTTATTGAAACTCGTGTTCCAGCCAGGCCAAAGGAGGATTTAAATGCCCTGCAAAAAAAGGATTTAAACAGCAGGTCACTGCCCAAATAATGAATGGAACAACTGCACCATATTCATTCATCTGTAGCAACTTCTGTATGATATCAATCAGAACAAGGGAGAGAAAATCAACAAGTACTCTTCTACTTTGATGGAGATGGGGCTATACCAAATAACTTTCAGTAAAATGCAGATACTTGTAACTGTTAATTTTTCTGAAGGAAATGGGTATTAGCACCATAGACCTTTAGTATTTCTGAAAATGATTAATCTTCAACTAACCGCTCAATGACAAGTGAACTTACAGGGGTATGCACTATCTGATTCAGACGTTTGCCAACTTCACCATCATTTTTATTGAGAATTGTCAACAAGATCGACTGTCATCTCCACTCCATATGGGTATACTCCTGGGCAACATGTGGAACCTATCAGCCTCATGAGAAACATGTGTAACCTATCGAGGTTATCCTGATCCTGCACCATTACCAGCAAAAAGCATCAATAAATAGGCGAACTCTTCAAGAGAAGCAACATACACATCTGTACTAACCATCCCAGATATACCACTGCTATTTATTTGTTCAGAGGTATGCACAGGTTAAGTTTGTTTCAGTGCTACCTCATCGTCCCATTTGAAACTATAAATAAAACACTAACAAACCTTGCATTTATTCTTTCAAACCAAGAAAACCTTCAACTGTTATATGTCTCAAACAAATGTAGGAACACACATGTTAATTTGGCGGAGAAATGTGTCCATGAGTATTCAATGCATTAGCCATGAGCCAAGTTGCGGGAAGAGACACTACATCCATCCATATCCATTTCTGGGAGAAATTCGGGGGTAAAGTAAAGGGCAAAGCTTGCTTGCGCTGCCTGCACCGGCTTGCTCATACGTGTTCCTGCAAAATGATGGATGTCTCGCTGGAGAAATGAGACAGCAGAACCCCTCCCCACTGTCGAACAGCTGCGGTCGGCGGTCGCCGGCGAGAGAGTAGATGGAATGGATCCTCCTGAGCACCATCTCTGACGCCATGTATTCCTCATCTCTTCTAGCGTTCCCCTGCTCCAAGTAGTTAGTTACAAGTAGAAATAATGCCTTTCTTCAGGATGTAGCAGCAGCAGTGGTAGTACGCAAGGTATCGCATCTCGGTCCATGGTGAGTCATGGAAGGTGTCGATCCTTATATACTTCAACAAAAACTGGTTAAGACCAAAAACTGAAGGAGTCGAAATTCAAGAAACTAACTGATGTTCCTTATGTACTTGAACTATTTAAAATTTGAAGATTTGAATTAATGTTTTACCTAAGTACCGACACTAGAAAATACATAAAACCATTTTTAACACAAAAAATCTCTACAACTACTAGTACTACAAAATGCATTATGCAGGCAGAGAGTACAACATAAAACTCCCACTCTCAGACTGTAATTCACTGCAAATAGTGAAAATATTTTTTTGATAAAGAACGAGAGGAGGTGAATTTGAGGGATCCTCTACTTGAACTGGACAGAGATAAATAGACGAACTGAAAGCTCACACATGAACAAAGGAACTGGCCAAGCTCCACACGAACTGTTATCCATAGGCTTCTCCTTGTCCCTGCCCTAATAAAAGCTAAGTCTGGACTTTGAACTGCTCTGGAACAAAATCTGCTATGGGTCAGTTTTATCATAGGAATAATATCAATCAAGTTGAGGGTATTCACGACACAACAAGAACAAGCAACCAACTTTTTTGACAAATTTGAGAGAGGAGAAAGAGAGAGATCCATGCGGGGTTGTAGCGAAGAGGGCGGCTCCCGCATCATCAGTCCGTCAGTGCAAGACAGGGAATAGCCGCAGGTCACAAAGAGGGTGGCTGTCTACGTCATCATCGTAGTACTGAGGGACGCGCCCCTGCCGAACTGCTAGAGGCGGTGGCACCCGACGGCGAGCGGAACCTCCCCACAAACTGACGTCGATGGCTAGAGGCGGAGGAGCTCCACCCCAGCAAGGCTCGCCGCCCCACCACACTGGCGCCACCACTTCTAGCACACCTCCCGATCTGCGCCGTTCGGACGTGGGGTGGCAGGGCGGTGGCGGGATGCGGGATCGCCGGGAGATAGGGGCGCTGGGTGACCGGGCAACAACGAGGCGCGGGGTGGCCGGGAAGCGGCGGGGCGCTGGGTGCCCGGGAGGCAGCAGGGCGTGGGATGGCCGGGAGACGGTGGGACGCTTGGTGGCTGGGCGGTGGCGGGGCGCGGGGTGGTCGGGTGGCGGCGGGGAACGGGGTGGCCGGGCGGCGGCAGGGCGCGGGGTGGCCGGGCGACGACGGGGACGAGGTGGTGGGGTAGCCGGGCCGGCCTTTGCGGGCTGATGGAATTTAGTCCAGTTGGTTTCATCGGATCGGTGAATTTGCATTTCGCTTCTATATAGGGCGTGAGAGTAAAAAAATATTATCCTGTTACTAGTGGTGGGGTCGCGCTATTCGTCACCCGAGTGAGGAATAGTTATTCTTCACCCCCTCTATTTTACCATCAATGCATCGTAATTTTACGTTCCGTAAGTTTTGTCTTATTTCCGACGTAAAAAGGGGCCGTAAGAATAACCAGTTACACCAAATGATGCAGTCAAAACAGCCAAAACCACACCTGTGACCCAAGTTAATTCACGGGGTTTTTTAAATCCCCCTGTGAGATACACACGAAATACATGCAGGATCATCATTAAAACCATCATACTTGCTGACCATCGATGAACGGATCGGATTAACCAACCAAAGTTGGCCTCGGTCATTATGTATTGAACCGAGGAAAAAGCCTCTGTAACGGTTGGTCGGTAGTAAAAAGTCATAGCAAAACCGGTAGCGACTTGTACTAGAAAACAAGTAAGTGTAATTCCCCCTAAACAATAAAATATGTTGACATGGGGAAAATATATAATCACCGTAAAAAATATTTTATGTTATGTAAAATTACAAACGTAAAAACATAGTCTAAAATACACATAAACTGCAAATTTTCTGGTTTTATGACCTATATTTTTATTTTTTTTATGTCAAATTTTACGTAGTAAATCAATAGAAATGTAACTATTTGAATTCAAGACGTAATTTAATTATGAAATGATCATAAGATTACCTCGGATGAAGAATAACTTATTCTGCACCCTGGGTGATGAATAGTAACACTATATATATATATATATATATATATATATATATATATATATATATATATGCCTGGGCACCTTGCCTATAAACCGTCGGATTACGCTGAGATATGTGCACTTGTACTAGTACTAAAGTGTTTCATTAGGAAATAGTTATTGCTAATTATTGCCCACATTAGAATGGAAAGCGAGAATGAACAATTAACGGTCACATGCATGGTACGTGCAGTATTCTACAGAGAGTATATAATTATTAGGTATGTCTCCATTAAAATTATATTATTTTTGGATATGTCGTGAAGGCATATACATGTACTAAAAAATGAGTTTGTGTGTACAATATCTTAGGTATATGTACATATTCTATACATTAGGTATATGTAAATTATATAATTTTTGGGTATATCTCCAGTATCAGTTACAGGTATGTCTCAACAGAATATACGTGATAAAAAATATGTTCGGGTATGTACCGTCCAAAGTATATCAATTTTATTTATATCTACAAAGCATACGTATAATGAAAAAGAGTATGCGGGTATAAAATCCTAGGTCCACATACACATGGGAAAAATCATGTGTGGGTATTGGCACGCAATGTGCATTCCTAAAACTAAAAATAATCGTGTATGGGTATGCATTATATTTTCCTAAAAGTAAAATAATAATTTGGATCACATTTTATATTATATGGTCATCTTAATTTGTATAAAAACATTAGGCATTAAAAAGTGTGACCCGGCCTTATATTATTTGATCGTATCTGATACCTTAAAAATAAAAGCGTACATACATACCCTCTTTGTTTGAAAAGAAATCATTGCTAGGAAACAATAGTACATTTATTTTTTGGAAAGCAATCAATAACCGTTGATGGTTGTAGTGCATGCAAACAAATTTGGAAAGTCATTTTGTCGTGCATTCTACACCATGCACTACAAATATGAGTTGACATATAATGGGTTTAGGTGCCCAGGCACCTAGGTGCCCCAAACAATTTATATATATATGATAACACTATTCTAATTATGGGATTAGAATAACTATTCTGATCACGGTCCGCTATATAGAGGGGCGCGGAGGTCCTCCCGAAGTCACGGAGAAAAGAAAAAAGAAAAACGCCACACCTAGCCCACTCGTCCACCTCTTCCTCCCCGACCCCGATCCAGCGGCGTCGAGCTCTCGCCCCCTGCCACAACCGTCGCGCCGCCGGCCCGCTTCCGACCACCGCCGCAGCACCATCCCACCTGACGCGCCGCCGTCCCGGCTCCTCACCGCCACCCCTCGACGCGCCTCCATCCACACTTGCCCCATCCACCCACTACCCCGCGCAGCGGCGTGCACCACGACCCCCGCAACCCACCCCCGCCGGCGTTGGCTAGCTCCCACCCGCACCGCCGCCTGCAACCATCCGAACCCCAGCTGTCTGCAGCCCTGAACTTCCTCTCGACCCTCCCGATCTGTGCCACTTGCGTCGCCGTGTCGCAGCGCATCCCAGCCCGCGCGACCTGCGCCGGTGCGCGTCGCCGCACCTCCTGCCGTCACGCCATCGTCACACGTCCTCCCTAGCCACCGTGCGGCCCCGCGCCACCAGCAATCCACCTTCCCTCACACCGGACTGGATCCGGCGAGGTCAACGCTCCCTGACACGCCTCCACTGCAGCCAACCACCACTCGCCTCCGTCGATTTGGCTGCTATCTCCCGCCGCCAGCCTTTATCTCCTCGTGGCTGTCCCCGGCGAGGCTCCCCCGCCACCAACACTGCCCCTCCTAGCTTCTCCCCCGTCTCCTTCCATCTTCCACTGCGCGTGAAGGACGCCGTGGCAGGGAACGTGAGCTCGCTGGATTCCTTGCCCGTACATTTATTTGAACTAGCGATTCCTTGCACGTATAGCTGCAGTGTCCAGGACATTCAACTTCGCCGCCTCACGCCGTGCAACTTCGCCGCGTCTTGCAACTTGCTCCGCTTCGAGGCGCCATGCTTGTGGCAGTGGCCTCATTTGATGTCTGAAGTTGGATCCTTCCAACCTATCTTAAAAAATGTATCCAAGTCAAAGCGTCATTTCCTTCCCCCTTTCCTGTTTTGTATTGTTCTGAATTTGATGTCTGAAGTTCAGCTGTACTGTCCCCCCTGTCCAGTTTGTGTATCTGCTCCATTTTTTGTAGCTGCTGTAGGTTGCAGCACCTGTCATCAAAATCCGAACTTAGCCCCATGTCGTGTGCCAAATCATGTAGCTGACCATGAAGCTTTGCCTCCCTGCTACTGCTACATCGGCAATTTGGCATGAAATTCAACAACTTTAGCTAGAGTTTAGATAATCGAATGACAGAAGTTGCTCTAGAAACTAGAGTAGTATACTGCAGGCTTCAGAATGTAGATAACCGAATGTTCATACAGTCAAACCTATAAGTATACTTCAGAGTCAGAGTGTAGGTTATATGAAGATATTCAGAAGTTCACTATATGAAGATATTCAGAAGTATTATTACTAAAAAGATTAGTGTGTTTGGTGCGTGTGTGCTGAGTGTGATGTCTCTTGTGCGTGGGCGCTCACTATATGGGTGTTCGTGTGTTCTGATGTGTATTCGTGCTCATATATGTGCGCTCTGTTTTTTCTTACCATTCATGTGTGCGCTCCGGTGTGTGAGCTTTGGCTTCTGAAAAAAGCATTCTGAAGAAACTAGTGCTACTGTTAGTTGACCATCCATATATTCCTTCAGCTCAGTAAAATAGTTGGTCTAGAAACTGGTGCTACTGTTAGTTACTTTTACACAATTCTCTAGTAGTTGGTTAGCCTAAATCAGTAGGCATCGAGCTCAAAGATTGTGAAACTGAAACTCTGCACACTAGTCTAGCAGACAACAAGAGATGCTCTAACTGAAAATCTGAAACTCGATTGTGTCGCGAGTGCCTAACCATGTTCATCGATGCAGCTCTGATCACAGACTCTTTATTTTTCCTTGTGAAATCAATGCAGGTGTGGCCATCCGGTCGCGAGAGATGTGTGGAGCGCTGCAGTCCGCTCGTCGTTGACCCCGTGTTTGCCAACGGCCGAGATTATTGTTGCGTGTGGACTGCAGCGACGACCGAATCCGACCTTCACCAGCATCACCATTCTTCCTTCTCCTGTTCACCAACGTGCACCGCCATCCGCTTGTGACGTTCCACCCGCTAATGTAAAAGACAAAAAGATTTGTACAGGAGATGTTAATGTAGTACTGCTCATGGGCAAAAGTTTATCAAAGTTCTCGCAATTTTTTTTTGTAAAAAGTATAGAAATTCATGGAAGTTCGATTTGTGTATGCTTGTGAGACCGAAACCTTTTTCAGTTGTCATCCAAAAAATGTGGATATGTCTTGCGTGTGTGTGTGTGCCGTACACCGAATTGAAAAAGACTATTTTCTGTCATGTAGATAAAAGAAAGAACATAGAAAATTTAAAAATGTGGATACACACATTTTCTATGTATGAGCAAAGAACAAGAAAAATTAATAATTTTTCCTTCTTTATTTTCCTCTTTGTGATTGTGTGTTCTCCCTGTGTTTTTACAAAATGTCCACAATGAAAGAAAATGTGCCATCTTCCCTGTGTGGTCTGCGCATTTGGTTGCTTCACAAAAAAAGTCAGTGAAGTTTAAGTATTATTGCTGCTGAATTCAAAACTAAAAGAACGAGGAGTGCCCAAAGTTTGGTGCTTTCGTCAACACCAGCGGTTCATAAAAAAGATGCTCAAGAGGAATGATAAAAATATTAGTTGATATGACAACCTCTTCAAGTCCAAAAATGAAAACCAACGAAGTTCAACAAAAAAACCCACTAATCCTAGAGTTCAAAAAATAAACATAAAAAGGTTAAAAAAAACTAGTGAACATTCATGACATATGTGTAGAAGTTTAGAGGGAGCTACGAGAGAAACTCAGAGAATAAAACATATTTAGGCACAAAAAAGAACAAAATTGTTTATTTCATGTAACAAAAACTTTAATAATTCAAAGGGGGGGGGGTTAAAGTCGAGACTCAAGAGATAGGATGTCCAGAGGAGAAAAATCAACGGTGTAGACTTGAGTACTTCATGGTAGAAAAACCAACAAGAATCAAGAAAAAATTCTGATTTTCTCGTTACTAGAGAATAAAACCAAGAAGTTCAATTAGAAAAAGCGGAGGAGTTTGATATTTATAATAGATTTTTCTAGTTACTAAAGAATAATACCAATAAGTTCAGGTTGAAATAACGAAGTATTTTGATGTTCCTAACAAAACTTCAATTTTCACATTTCTAAAGATACACAAAGAAGTTCAAATAAAAAAAGTTAGAGCGGTTCGATGTCCATAAAAACTTAGATTTTTTTTCCGTTAGTAAAGCCAAACAAACAGCAATTCAAATTGATAAATGCCCGAAGTTCACGTACTGCATGATGTGCATTTCGCATGAGAAAAAAGAATAAAAAGCCAAAGTCTAAATATTTAGTTTCTCGAAGTTCAAGTGGTCTGCTCGGGAAAGTTCAAAAAAGGATTTTCCCCATTAATAACAAATAAAACTAAGAAGTTCAAATTTAAAAAATGGTGGAGTTCGATGTCTATAAAAAATGCAGATTTTTCTCATAATTCTTCCCGTTACTAACGAAAAAACCAAGAAGTCCATTTCAAAAATATCCAAGTTGTACGATGTTTATTACAAAATTAGGATTTTTTTTCGTTACAAATGAATAACACCAAGAAGTTGTACGATGTATATGAAAAACTCAATTTTTCCTCAATACGAAATAATAAACCAAGAAGTTCAATTTAAAAAAATGGAGCAGTTCAATATTTATCACAAAAACTTCAAATTTTCCCGTTGCTAACAAATAAACCAAGAAGTTCAGTTCGAAATAACAAAGAAGTTCTATAATGTTTATTACAATACTAAGATTTTTTCCGTATAAAAATTGAATACAATTCTTTACTCAAAATATAAAAAGGTGAAGTTCAAATTGAAATAACAGAGAAGTTTGGAGTTTATTAAAACCTAGGATTTACCTGTTCAAAAAATAAAAAACACAACGCCATTTTTTGCACTTTTAAAAACAACTCATAAACGAAAAAAAATGGTTGCTAGAAGTTCAAGTGCTCGGCGAGGAAAAATTCAAAAAATTCTCGTGAGAGAGGTTCAACGTGTATTTAGATGTTCAAATGGAAAAAGGAAGTATTTCAAATAAACCATGAAGTCCAAATTATAAAAATAGAGAAGTTCAATATTTATAAAAAGCAGCTTTCTCTTCGTCACTAAAGAATAAAATTAAAGAAGTTCAAATTAAAATAAAAGGAGTAGTTTGATGTTTACGGGAAACTCCAATTCTTTCCATCCCTAGGAAAAATAAATGTGTGAGGTTCAATTTAAAAAAAATGTTTGATGCTTCTTTGAAAACATATCTTTTCTAAGAATAAGACTAAGAAGTTCAATTAAAAATAATAGAGAAGTTTGAAGTATATAAAAAACTCAGATTTGTTAAGAATTAAAACAAGAAGTTCAAAAATTAAATAACAAGAAGTTCAACTTTTAATAATACAGCGCTTCAAAGTTTCATAAAAAATTAAGAAAATAAAACCAGGAAGTCCATATTAAAAAGATGGAGAAGTTCGATGATTATAGAAAACTCAGATTTTTCTCATTATTAAAGAATGGAAACAAGAAGTTCAAAAAATAAAATAACAAGAAGTTTAACTTTTAAAAATGGAGCGCTTCAAAATTCACAAAAAAAGGATTAAGAAATTCATATTAATGTTTATAAAAAACTTAGATATTTTCACGTAACCGAGAGAAGTTCAGGTTAATAAACTACCAGAAGTTCACGTTCTACACGGTGTGCATTTTGTATTAAAAAAGAATAAAAATGCAAAGGCTAAATTTGTTGTCGTTATAAGTTCAAGTACTCCATCGGAGAAAGTTAAAAAAATTATTGTGAGAGAGATTTGTACAACAAGAATATCATTTGTGTAACACTGACGAATGGATGAGAAAATTACAAACGAAAATATGTCACAGAAGTTCAACGTAAAAACAGTATGAAGTTCATCAACTACACTGAATAAATTTTAGATGAAAAACTTTTAAAATTGTCGCGAGTATGAAAAGATGATCAACACGGGAAACTTGCGTGCTTACAGCAGCTTTCCATCGGTATATCACCTGCTCAATCCCGGTGAATGGATGGAGAGTTACGAGCAAGTGTATGGAGACCTACGAGCAAAAAAATCACGTGAAAAACAGAGTGAAGTTCAGGTACACGCGCCGAGAAGTTCAGGTTCTTCATGCAGTGCATTTTTGAAGAATCTGTTTCACGATAAAGGCAGAACGCATGATCCCGCCGTTTTCGAAATTACTTGCAAACGGCTAGGAATCAGAGAAAACCATCAACATGAAAAAGTTTTGCATTTTCCGTAGCTTTTCAGCGGTATATTATTTGCCCCATTCCGATAAAGTTTGTAGAAATTATGGCAAAAATATGTTTTAACCATTTTCAAAACTGATATAAAACCGTAATGAATTAGGAGAAACAATATATACAAAAAAGTTTCGCATTTCTTCAAGCTTTTCAACGCCATATCATTTGCTGCATTTGGACGTACAGTTAAAAAATTAGCTCGAAAATACAAACTCGGTGGAACTTGTACCGTTTTCTAAATTACTTTTAAACCATTCAAAATTAGAAAAAACTTTTAACATAAAAAAGTAGCGCATTTTCATAAGCTTTCCAAGGCCATATTATTTGCCTCAATTGGATTAGCTGTTTAGAAATGGCGTCGAAAATACGAACTCGGGTGTTCGGTTTGCGAAATTTTACGATTTTCCGAATTATTCTTTAACCGTAGGGAATTAGAGAAAACTTTCAACATGTGGAAGGGGAGGTTTTGCAGAAGATTTCCAACGCCATATTATTTGCCTCATTCCGATAAACGGTTAAAAATGCGATCAAAAATACGATTCACGTTTTTTATATGAAGAAATAAGATTTTCAAAACTGCTCTTAAACCGCTTACATTTTGCCAAAAAATTAACTTGGGTCATGATACTGATGTCCATAGCTTTCCAACGGTATACCGCAAGCCCCATTTGGGCAATGTTGGCGGAAGTTCAACCTAGTTCACAGGGAAGGCCAGGCGCGTTACCCGGGAAGTTCATGTTGTGATCAGAATATTATTCTGATCCCGTGATCAAAATAGTGTTTATGTATATATAGACTAGGCATTACTTACCTTTGTTCTCCTCGAGCTTCCTCTTGGCAAGACCGAGCTCTTTCTCGGACCGCTCGAGGTTCTGCCTTAGTGCAGTGACCTCCGCAGTTAGTGCGGCAGAGGTCAGCAACGAAGCCTGCATACGCATATAGACATACTTATATTAGACTCCTGCAGATATTATTTGATCCTCTATTCGGCTTTTCTTTATGAACACCAAACAGAGCATCATGGGCTACTGTCTATGCGGTAATATTTTCCTATATTTTAAATATTTACCTCAAAGCCTATTAAAAGGCTGGCACAGGCTTCAGTCAGTCTGCTCTTGGTGGACTGAACCTTCTTGATCACCGCACTCATAATAGTGCGGTGCTCTTCGTCGATGGAAGCGTCGCGAAGCGCTCCCAGCAGGTTGTCCGGTGCCTCTGGATGGACAGAGGTCACCGGCACGGGTGGCTTGCCCCTCTTGGAAGGGGGCCGCCTACCGGAGTCCGGAACCACTGGAGGTTCCGGCGCGGCGTTCGGTTGGGGGCCGAACTTGGAGCCCTTGGGAGTCTTGCTCCCTTCCCGCCTGGAGTCCGGAAGGTCGCCATGAGGCACCTCCGGGACTGTCTCCCCCCGGCTCGGTGCCCCTTGAGACAGTACCTCAACATCGTCCATAGGGTGAGGAGAGGAGGCGGTTGGAAGTGTATCACTATTCATATCCGACGAGTCCAAGGAACCGTCCTACGAGGATACGTCGATACGGGCTCGGGGCGGACTGCATAATCATATTCGATGTTAGGAGAAGCAGTGCAACAAAAGTATGCTATGAGTTACTCTGGTATCCGAATACTTACGACTTCGCCAGGGGCTTGGCCCTGAGTAACCACTCGTCTTCGCCCTATGGAAATCCCTACTTCTGCTTCAAAGTAGCACCATGGTCTTCATGATAGAGACTCTCCTATGATATCACTTTCATATACTAGTGGGAATTTTTCATTATAGAGCTTGGCTTGTATATTCCAATGATGGGCTTCCTCAAAATGCCCTAGGTCTTCATGAGCAAGCGAGTTGGATGCACACCCACTTAGTTTCTTTTGTTGAGCTTTCATATACTTATAGCTCTAGTGCATCCATTGCATGGAAATCCCTACTCACTCACATTGATATCTATTGATGGGCATCTCCATAGCCCGTTGATACGCCTAGTTGATGTGATACTATCTTCTCCTTTTTGTCTTCTCTACAACCACCATTCTATTCCACCTTTAGTGCTATGTCCATGGCTCATGCTCATGTATTGCGTGAAGATTGAAAAAGTTTGAGAACATCAAAAGTATGAAACAATTGCTTGGCTTGTCATCGGGGTTGTGCATGATTTAAATATTTTGTGTGATGAAGATAGAGCATAGCCAGACTATATGATTTTCTAGGGATAGCTTTCTTTGGCCATGTTATTTTGAGAAGACATGATTACTTTGTTAGTATGCTTGAAGTATTATTGTTTTAATGTCAATATTAAACTTTTGTGTTGAATCTTATGGATCTGAATATTCTTGCCACAATAAAGAGAACTACATGGATAAATATGTTAGGTAGCATTCCACATCAAAAATTCTGTTTTTATCATTTACCTACTCGAGGACGAGCAGGAATTAAGCTTGGGGATGCTGATACGTCTCCAACGTATCTATAATTTTTGATTGTTCCATGCTACTATATTATCTGTTTTGGATGTTTATGGGATTTATTATGCACTTTTATACTATTTTTGGGACTAACATATTAATCCAGAGCTCAGTGCCAGTTTCTGTTTTTTCCCTTGTTTCAGTGTTTCACAGAAAATGAATATCAAACGGAGTCCAAATGGAATGAAACCTTCGGGAGCGTGATTTTTGGAACGAACGTGATCCAGGAGACTTGGAGTTGAAGTCAAGGAAGCTTCGAGGTGGCCACGAGGCAGGGAGGCGCGCCTGCCCCCAGGGCACGCCCCCACCCTCGTGGGCCCCTCGTGGCTCTCTTGACCGACTTCTTTCGCCTATATATATCCATATACCCTAAAAACATCAGAGAGCCGAATAGATCGGGAGTTCCGCCACCACAAGCCCCCGTAGCCACCGAAAACCAATCTAGACCCGTTCCGGCACCCTATCGAAGGGAGGAATCCCTCTCCGGTGGCCATCTTCATCATCCCGGCGCTCTCCATGACGAGGAGGGAGTAGTTCACCCTCGGGGCTGAGGGTATGTACTAGTAGCTATGTGTTTGATCTCTCTCTCTCTCTCTCGTGTTCTTGAGGTGGTATGATCTTGATGTATCGCGAGCTTTGCTATTATAGTTGGATCTTATGATGTTTCTCCCCCTCTACTCTCTTGTAATGGATCGAGTTTTCACTTTGAAGTTATCTTATCGGATTGAGTCTTTAAGGATTTGAGAACACTTGATGTATGTCTTGCATGTGCTTATCTGTGGTGACAATGGGATATCACGTGATCCACTTGATGTATGTTTTGGTGATCAACTTGCGAGTTCTGTGACCTCGTGAACATATGCATAGGGGTTGGCACACGTTTTTGTCTTGACTCTCCGGTAGAAACTTTGGGGCACTCTTTGAAGTTCTTTGTGTTGGTTGAATAGATGAATCTGAGATTGTGTAATGCATATCATATAATCATACCCACAGATACTTGAGGTGATATTGGAGTATCTAGGTGACATTAGGGTTTTGGTTGATTTGTGTCTTAAGGTGTTATTCTAGTACGAACTCTAGGATAGATTGAACGGAAAGAATAGCTTCGTGTTATTTGACTACGAACTCTTGAATAGATCGATCAGTAAGGATAACTTTGAGGTGGTTTCGTACCCTACAATAATCTATTCGTTTGTTCTCCTCTATTAGTGATTTTGGAGTGACTCTTTGTTGCATGTTGAGGGATATTTATATTATCCAATTATGTTATTATTGTTGAGAGAACTTGCACTAGTGAAAGTATGAACCCTCGGCCTTGTTTCCTAGCATTGCAATACCGTTTACGCTCACTTTTATCATTAGTTACCTTGCTGTTTTTATATTTTTAAATTACAAAAACCTTTATCTACCATCCATATTGCACTTGTATCACCATCTCTTTGCGGAACTAGTGCACGTATACAATTTACAATTGTATTGGGTGTGTTGGGAACACAAGAGACTCTTTGTTATTTGGTTGCAGGGTTGCTTGAGAGAGACCATCTTCATCCCACGCCTCCCACGGATTGATAAACCTTAGGTCATCCACTTGAGGGAAATTTGCCACTGTCCTACAAACCTCTGCACTTGGAGGCCCAACAACGTCTAGAAGAAGAAGGTTGTGTAGTAGACATCATGCGCGGATGTAGAAGGGGAGGAGCATGAAGGCTGCGGTGCCGTGGAGAAGTCTATTTTGCGGTGGGGATAGAAAATGGGGAGTATTCAGGTGTACTACTCTGGGTGCCAGGGTGGGGTTGGCTGGGTAGGGTGAACCTGAAGTTACAAAAACAGCCCCCTACCAACCATCATCTGTAGGCCTGTTCCGAAGGCTATGATGTAACTTCCCACTGCTCGAATCAGGGTCGTGGGAGATTTTCCCGCCGACCTCAAAATTTTGTGACACTGAACCTCCCGCGTGGTGTGTTGGGTGATTTGGCTAAGCAACTAGCGAGTAGTACTAGTAAACTCTGCATATTAGGTTTGACCGAAGTCAAACTTCCTAAAGTTTGACCAAGTTTATAAAAATATAAACATTTACCATAACAGATATGTATGATGTGAAAGTACATTCAATAAGTACATTCAATAATGAATCTAATGGTATTTATTTGTTATTGTATATGTTAATATTTTTTGTTATAAACATTCTGAGAGTTTACAAAACTTGACTTTGACCAATGCTAATACGCGGACTTAAATAAAAACGAGGGTGTACACATTTTTTTCTTAGTATGTAGTGAATTAATCATTTGTAGAAATTGTGAAATAAATATATTAGGCAACTGACTTCGAATGTAATGATCTATACAATTCAATAGTTACAATCATTGTCGATTTCGAAGATGTATACGAGGTCTATAGTACTTCACAACATGCTCAAACTCGCATAATCCCAATCAAATGAAAATCAAAATGCATTTCATAGTTATTACTTTGTAGGATGCAACTAAACCAACAATAACTCTACATCAACCATTATAAAGGCAACATTTTGAACATATCCCAATGTGTGAATGAAACGTGTAGAGAGAGCTTGCGTAGATGGAGCAGATAGGGCAGGAAAGACTGTATGTATGTGGATGAGAGAGTAGGAGACAAACCTAACGAAAGAGAGAGAAAGAGAGAGAGGAAGAAGTTAGGTCTATGAGAAATATGGAGACATGTAATATACGTGAGATGCGTGTGCATCCGGATTCTGTACACATGGAAGGATAAGAGATAACAGGTTTGATGAGAGAGCTGCAAAAACATGGACGAGAGGGGAAGGATCTTGTGGGTTGAGGGATTGATAAATTTGTGCGGGGGAGAGAGGGATTGGTAATTTTGTGCGAGAGAGAGGGTGGGGGAGGAGTCAGTTAGCCGTCGTCACATCATCCTGCTTCCAAATGGCCCCACATTCTCTAGCGCAGTGTGGTCGCCGTCTTCGATCTCCTCGATGCCCTCTTTGAAGATTGAGGTGTTGTGCATGCTGGGCTGCAGAGAAGCACAAGCGAGAGTGGTCTCCATATAACCTTGGATGGGGATGAATTGTGTGCTCGGGGGAGGGGGTGTGTGTATGTGCTGTGTGCTGTGTGTTTGTGTGTGTGTGCCAGATATTGAGAGAAAACAAACCTAAGGAGACAAATGTGTGTGTATGTGATGGAAAGCTACATGCTAAACAGGGTATTCACGAAGAGATTGTGCGTGCGAGATAGAGAGCGATGTGCAGGCCTTGAGGTGGGCAGGGGCCGGGTGAGGGTGTCAAAATGTGTGCGTTGATGCATGTGTTACATGCGATCGTGCGAGGGACGGACGAATCGAGAGAGATGGTTGTTGTGTTACGGATGCTCCTCTCTCTCTCTCTCTCACACACACACACACAAGTAAAATAGAAGACCGTTCTCTCATGTATACACAAGTACACAACGTATCGGCATCTGTCTATGTCTCACTCATGCATGATCATTTGCACATTCACACTTCTCTATGTCTCTATCACACGCACACCATCTCCACATTGCCCTTCCGCCACAACACACATATGGGCACATACACACATTCTCTCTCAGTCACACACACAAACAAAAACTAGGGCGCACCTAAAACGTCCAAATCCAAATAAACACAAACTAGAGCTAAATTCAAATATATGGAAATATTGTAGCGTCAAGAACTTTTCCAGGAAAAAAAAGTTGAGTAATATTCGGGGATTGTTTTCACACACACAAAAAGGTTCAGTGGATGTCCTTCGAGCGCGACACGGTGACACATCGTTCGATCAACCGCGCGGCCGCGGTTCGCGCGCTTGCACAGGATTCCGTATCGTGGCTGTGGTAACTAATAAAAGCGCTGCCTAAGTCTAATGTTTACATGTACTAGTACGGTTTTCTTTTAAGTTTGACCAACCCTATATAAAACTAGACTAAGCTCCCATACGCGCACTCATCAATATGCCGCCGCCGCTATTGGGTATGGGGTCCCAAACTATGCATCTAAGGTTGATGGTAACAGGAGATGGGGGCCACAAAGTTTTACCCAGGTTCGGGCCCTCTTGATGGAGGTAATACCCTACGTCCTGCTTGATTTATATTGATGAATACGAGTATTACAAGAGTTGATCTACCACGAGATCGTAATGGCTAAACCCCAGAAGTCTAGCCTGTATGACTAAGGTATTGAGTATATCCTTTCCGGACTACACCCTCCGGTTTATATAGACACCGGGGGGATCTAGGGTTACATAGAGTCGGTTGCATAAGAGGGAATCTTCATAGTTGTTCGCCAAGCTTGCCTTCCATGTCAAGGAGAGTCTCATCCGGACATAGGTACAGTCTTCAGTCTTCATATCTTCACAGCCCATCAGTCCGGCCCATAGATAACAGGCCGGACACCTGAGGATCCTTAGTCCAGGACTCCCTCAGCCGCCGTTGCACATGTCGGCGCCCGCCTGCTCCGGCCAACAATTTCTCGCCCATCACCGCCGTATCACCGCCAAGCCAAAGGCTCGCCCGCTCACATCGTCTGCAGTCCCTCCTCGTGATGCCGCCGTGCTGCCAAGCATGTGAGCAGCTGGTGGAGCCGCGTCTATGCACACATCGTACAAAGAGGAGGACGAGCGCGTGCTCCAGCACGCCGGCGAGGAGGAACTAGCGTGTCATTGTCGTCTCCGCTCGCGCGGAGAGGAGGCGTGCATGGTGGCTGTCGCGGCGGAAGCCGGTCGCGCACGCGTCGAGCCCGCAAACCGGGTGCGAACGCGGAATCTACCCTCGAGATCTTGAATGCCACGTGGATCCTGCAATCTGAAGGAGCAATTTGGGTTAGTCGACTCTTGTGAGCCGTTTGATGCAACATGGATGGCTTGAAGGGCTTCTTCAACCTCCGAAATTGATGCACGGTTCATCTTCTCAGCCCGCCACACGCCTAACCACCTGCCGCCGCCGCCGCGCCCTCCCCTGAACCGCCTACTATTGCCATGCTCCCCCACCCCCACCCCCGCCATCTGTTTAACCCCGGGCACGATCCATTTTTTCCGACGAACTACATTCCACACCCAACACTCATAAGATAGACCATGGGTACCCTATCACCCTAATATAGATACTGGGGTAGCTTCTCTGCCGTCTTCTTCCTTCGCTCCGTCGAACTTCTTTCACAATTCGACTGACCCAAATTATACTACTAGTACGAACGTATTAAGTACAGTAGGAACATGAAGATACGAGAAGTAGTACCAACTGCAAGAAGAACAGTAGTAAGATATAGTACTAGTACTACTGTAGGTACTAAAGAGTTCAAATAACGAGAAAGAACATAAACATAGTTCTGCTGGGGCCTCAACACAACACACCCTTGAAAATAAACTAAGCAACTAGTCTGCTTGACACTGTAGTAGAACCAGCATGAGCGACGGCACTGCGACCTACTCGGAGTCTGAGTCCACGTCCTCGACTTCGTCCTCGTCCCTCTTCCTCTTCCTCTTCACCGACACTTCTTTGCTTGAACCAGACACTAGGCTCTGCTTCTTCATCCAACCCTTGTAGATATTTCAACAAAGGTAGGCATCCATTGCTGCGTACAGGATATGATCTTCATCTAATGTCTTCGACTCCAATGCATGATGAAACTCATGGTGAGGTTTCTTCAGTTTAGCGTACGAAGGATCAATCATGGCTGCTGCCAGGGTCAGCATTGAAGGCTGAGAGGAGGACACCAGGCTTGCCTTCTGGAGATTAAAGGGCTGGCCTACAACGAGGCCTATCCGACCTAGGACATCCCTGTCGTTCCTAAAGTCTACAATAATGAATTTCACTCTTCCGTCCTTGAGGAAGTTCTTAAAATCCTGGCACTCAATGTCGGCATGGCATATGTGGTAGACCAAGCACACATTATGTACGCAAACCTGGATCACGGCGGGCTTCTTCTTCTCTGCCTCCTTTAGTTTCTTCTCTCTTTGTAGGACTGTGGTGTACTCAACATCTAGCCCAGCGACCCACTCATTCGTTGAACTGTTGAACATGCGTAGGAAGCGAGCAAGGCATGCTTTCACCGTCGTGGATCCACGTGTGTAGATGATGAAGAACTCATCGCTGGTGATGGCTCTAACCTGGTACTCAGTGGCGACCATGGAGATTTGGGAGGCCATGGATTTTGGAGGAGGGTTAAGACAAGTTGAACTGGTGTAATGTGAAAGGACGGGATGACTAGGAGCGAACTGTTGTAAGGTACTGTACTAGTAGAAGACGGGGATGAGTAGGGCGTGCTAACGGCGTGGGGTTGCTGGCTTGCCCGGTGGATAAACGGCTGCAAGCCCCCAAAGAGTTCTCGAG
This sequence comes from Triticum dicoccoides, assembly GCF_002162155.2. NCBI lineage: Eukaryota > Viridiplantae > Streptophyta > Magnoliopsida > Poales > Poaceae > Triticum > Triticum dicoccoides. The sequence goes on from NC_041380.1 coordinate 79,203,875, forward strand.
AACTATGCGGGACCCAGTAGATGTCATGTATACTAGACCCATATCGTAGGCCTCACGGTATAGCTTCTGCCTGTTTGCACGCCATGTCGGCGCGTGGGTAACTTCACTTAATTCCGTCAACCGTCGCTCCTCCCACGACATTCGCCCCCCTCGCGCGGTTGCGCCCTTTGAGACTTCGACCGGCTATAAATGAGCAATTTTTTGCCTACTCCGCATGCATGATACTCCCTCTGGTCCTTTTTACTTCCGTCAACAGTTTGCAAAGTGTTTGACCAAATTTATACTAAAAATATCAATATCTACAATACTAATTATAATGAGTACAAGAACTACTATTAGATGAGTTAGATGAGTTAAAGATTCTAATCCCGAACTAACCCTGAAGTAACTCTAGCGAAAGAGGTGTTTGGATGATAGGGTTAGATGGAGCGCGGATACGGCGAGGTGTCTTCATGGGCAGTGCGAGAGGGAGGGAGGGAGGGAGAGGACGAGAAGCTTCGAGGAAGTGGGGAGGGATCTGCTGCGGGGAGAGCGAGAGAAAAATGTGTTTTTTAGTGTCCCGAGAAGAACTAACCCAAATAAGCACCTCTTGGGTGGGTTAGATTTTTTTGGGTTAGTTGAGTTCAAACTAACCCAAACTAACTCTAACACATGGATCCAAACAGGGCCAAGGTTAGCTATTAGAGTACTACTAACTCCCTTCTAGTTTAAAGGGCTCGATTCAAAATTTCACCTACTCTTAGCAAGATAGAGGCGGTGGAATAGTTTTTGTAGTTCTTCACAAAAAATATGTTTACCAATGCATGCATGAACACTAGTTACTCTAACCCCCTCTCTTCTTTAATTCTTTGCCACATCAGCATGTTTGCTATTCACGTGTGCATGATACCAGCTAAGATACCACCATTATGGCCAGCCTTAATCATCGCATGCAATAATTTAGTGCACCTTGAAATATGAACATGTGTGGGCAGTGTATGTTTTTAATGACTTGAGACTATACCTACTCCGACATGCAAGATGAGACTTATTATGCACCGTTCCCCATACCTTCAGGATGCTCGTTCGTCTCCAAATCTTTTCCTCTCCATGTGTGGAAACAATATGCCTGCCAGACTCTCCTTCTCCCTCCGGTGGTCCCACCACTCCACCCCGTGTGGAAAAAAATCTGCATGCATGACTCTCCTCCCCCCGCGCTCGTCCAATCCGTTGTGACCAGCAATATTTCCACCCCTTCCCTCCCTCGTAATTTACTCCAGCAAATATGTCCACCTACTACCTCCTTTCCGGTTTATAGGGCTCAATTCAAAAATCTCACCAACCAAGGTAGATGATGAGTGGTGGAATAATTTTCATGGTTTGTAAACGCACTCAATTAATGCGCTTGTTTTTCTCAAAGAATTGTGTTTACCAATGCAATGCATGCATACATGAAGTACATGCATTGGTCAAGTTTCTCATAATCCTCGCATGCAATGAATTAATGCACCTTGAAATCTGAGCATGTGATGGGAGTAGCTGTTACGTTAATCACGCAACATATCTACCAGGACGCTGCTTCAGTTACTTAACTGCAGGTGCATTGGGTCACTGACATATGGGGCCAACAGGGGTCTGGCCCACATGTCAGTGATGCAACTAGACCTACAGTTAAGTCAGTGCAGCTCAGTCCATATCTTACGTAGGTGTGCCATTGCTCGCTATAAATACCGCGCCTCCCACGACATCGCTATCTCCTTCCCCTCACATTCACGTTCATCGCTATCTCCTCCCCCTCCCTCTCATGTCGACCACCATGGCATCGCCCCTCCCAAGCCCTAGGAGCCCCTCGCTGCACCGCGTGGACGGTCACGCGTCGCCATTCCGTTCCTCGCCGCCACTAGTCGAGGAGGACGCGTTGGCGTTCCGCTCCTCGCCGTGACGCGTCGAAGTGGACGCGTCGTCGTTCCGTTCCTCGCTGCCACTAGTCGAGGAGGACGCATCGGTGTTTCGCTCCTCACCGCGACGCGTCGAGGTGGACACGTCGGCGTTCCCAATCTCGCCAGCACGCGCGTCGGAGGACGCATCGGCTCCCCGCTACGAGGAGAACGCCGCGCCGCCCGCCGAGCCCCCCCAGCCTTGAGGAGCTTTGGAAAGAAATGGATGTCGCCTTGTGGGAGGGTTTGCCTCCAGCAAAGCGCGCCAAAATAGAGGCGGAGAAGAAGGCTGAGGAAGAGAAGCGCACCACGGAACAAGCTGCCTGGCAGACCTATGTCGCGTCCGAGAGAGTCAGGCAATTGGGTCTTTGGCAGAAGGCTCGTGCGAGGGCCGTGAGGGTTGTGGAGGACGCCCGTGCCGAAGCCCTGAGTGTAGTCGGGCCCAAGCGCCTCATCTACGCTTGGCGGTACGTGGACCGGGTGCATGCTTCCAGTGAGGAGGAGTACCTGTTGGCGATGGATCACCACACCGGTGAGATCGCACTCGCCCGCCGGCAAGACGCCAATTAGTACCTCGCGAGTTGCGAGGCTGAGGAAGAGGCGTTGTGTCGGCGTGCTGGGAAACGGCCGCGCACCAGGGCACTCATGGCGCGCCGCAAGCGCTCCTGCGAGCGCCGTGGCTTTTAGTAGGAGTATAATTTTTGTTTCGTAAGGCGATCTCATTAGTTTTGGGACGCAAATGATAAATCCCGAACGTTCAGGAATTATTAGCGTCCTTAATTAAATATGTAAAAGGGAAAGTTTGGAAACCTTGTGTATACGTACGCATTTTGTAAGTACGTGCATATAGCACAAACTTTAATATATACTAACACACTACACGTCTCTCTCTCTATATGCTTGCAGACTGTGCTACTCCCTCCATCCAGGTCAATAAGTCATCTTTGGTTGTGCACCGTGACCAAGAAGGAGGGAAGACTTATACACCTAGGACATTTTGATTAGTGAAATTAGGATAGCTGTCATGATAACTTTACATACAAACAGAACATAATTGTTGATTTGTTAGACTTTTCAAGGACTTCTTTTTTGAAGAAAAAATTTAGCGTGGGAGATCTGTTTTCATGAATTAAACTTTGCACGTGCTATGCACGTACCCGCGTACTAGTAACATACTAGTTGTAGTTGTCAAATCTAATAGTACTACGCCATCCACTGCACGCCCGGCTGAACACGCCTCCTCTCCTCCATCAAACCCCTCCGTTAAACCCACATGCAAACCGAGAAACCTACTCCGGCCCGCGAGAGGAAATTTGCCGGTTGCCGTTGGAGAATAATAGAGTCACGTCCAATCCATTTGAGTTAATTGCATGTATGATTCTCCCTCTATAAAAAGTTAATTGCATCCTTAATCTTGTATTCTAAGTACTCTGTGGGTTCCACTATCAGTACAGTGTACATGACTTGCAGGCTAGCTACAGATTCGCACAGAAAGTTAAAAAGAAACAAATCCATCCTTAATCCTGAATTCTAAGTACTCTGTGGGTTCCACTTACAGTACAGTAGCGAAAGAAGTGTAGTATATATTAAAAAAGCTAAAGTTTAGGAGATAATTCGAACTTAGGTCATCTCGCTGCGAGCATCCGGCCCGGACCAGTACACTAGGTGTTGGTTGCGGAGAATGCAAGAGATAAACCTTTATAACAATGAGCCCGTCCGTTGCAACGGATCCAAAGTAGAATAATACATATTCACAAATTTGAAAGAAAACAGTTTACTTTTGATATACGTATCACTAAAAATATCTTACGTTTCACTCCAAACAATTTACTTTTGATATAACAATGATTGGACCAGTAATGTGATCACTCAAGCAAGTTGTCTGACTTCGATATGACCCTACGCTGCTGGTATGTGTCTCGTAAGTCAAGCGGCATGCTGTAGTCATCATCACCTGTCCACTTCCCGCAGCACATATTCGCTTCTCCATCTTTGTCTGCTTTCATCCCCGCTAAGGCGCCTCCCCCCTCGTCCAATCTTCCATCCCCGCTAAGGCACCCCCCTCGTCCGAAACCCAAGCACTAACAATGGCAGAACTGAACAGCGTCCGCCAAAACAGTGGCTGGAATTCTCTCCCCACAGAGGTAATCAAGCTCATTGTTTCACGTGTGGACAATCTCAGTACCATGCCGCTCGCCGCGTGCTCGTCGGGGCTGTACCGTTTACTCAAAGCCCTCATGCCGGAGCTTTTTAAGCCAGCTCCTTGCTTGCTGATGCCGCCTGATCTTCAGAAACGACATGTCACGCAGCATAACGATCGTAGGGTGGCAAGCATCAACCCCCTTGACTGCGATCCGATCCCCGTCACCCTCAACTACATTAACGGTATGTACTGGGTCGGCATGAACACGTCTTGTATGGTGCTCGTCGATGGTCGCGGCAGCTGGATGCTCGTGAAGGTCTACACCCGGCGATTGATCCCCCTTCCTTCGATTAACACTGCACTGCTTTGGCACCGCGGCCCAGAATACTCAGAATCTTACAGTAGCCAACATGATACCAAGTTTGATTTGCTCAAGGTTGCAATCTGCCAAGTGCCCACAAGATCTGCGAATTATAAAGACTTCAGGCTAATTGCGTTCTTCAACCGCGGTCTTGCCTATCTGACAGGTCACTGCGGTAAGTGGATAAATCTGCACGTCCATCGCAAGATCATACATCCTCCATGGTTCTCTGATGCCATTGAACACAAGGGCTTCATTTATGCTGTAGACTCCTTCTATGGCTGGACGTATTGCTGGCCTACTCCAGTCATCGCTACAAACGGCTGTTACAGCACTATGTTCCTTTCCTATGATATCATGATGGCTTGCTTATATTACTGTCAACATTTACTGAAAAAATATTCATGCTCATAACATGTTGTTCTTAAGATTGACTACATCAAGAGCCCATTTTTATTTGACTCCAACTTTTTTTAGGGTTATTTGACTCCAACTTGATATGATGTTGTAGGCCGCCTGGTGTCCCTACCCTTCCTAATCCCTGATCCTTTCAAAGAAAAGGGGCATGGCACTTGCAGGTGGTTCCTGGCTTGATCAGATGACGACGAATGATTGATGATCGTTCGCACGTACCGGACGTGTTGTTTCGCGGAATACAATCACAGTCACTGCAAGGTCTTTGAGCAGGATCCCGACTTCTCTGGGCCTTCAGGATTTTTTGACTGGAGGTTGGTAAGTAGGCTTGGTACACGCTCTCTATTTGTCGGACTGAATTATCCGATTAACCAGGAGATAACCGACGACAAGGATCATGATGGCAGCGCGGTTTCATGCATCAGGCAAAATTGTGTGTACACAGCGTACCATGCGTCTCTGCATGCACCATACCCTGATATGTGCCGCCACACTCTGCAGCCCAAAGGAGGAGAGAGGGTCTTAAGTATCAGACTTCGACTTGATGGCTGGAGTTTCTCGTGTCAGGCACCCATCTGGTTCAAGCCGTCAGCCAATCTCCACAGCTTAATAAATAGTAACATCTAACTGAGCCAGTTAGTTAGATGCGTACAGTTGGTGTAGTGGGATCTTTAATTTGTTTGATGCATATACTTGTTCTTTTTTGGTAGCCCTTTTTTAATGATGGCTGATGTTTGGTTTGGAAGAGAGAGCTGCGTCTTCACTCTTCTGGCCTGCTTACTGCTTCTGTTGCACCCCCAGCCCTGGTTGCTGCTGCTGCTGTTTTCAATGTACAATCAGTAGTATATTTTGTCTGTTGGTTGAATAAATGTGTTGTTAGAACAACAAACACAATATTTTGGAAGTCGTTGCACGGTTCAATCCTTTAGTGCCCCGTACCGTACGTAGTGCATACTATTTTTCATATGGAACACATTTTCCACTTGTTGATAACATGCAGCCCACTAATGAAGGCCCGATAGAGAAGCCCATAATTAACTGGAAGGGAGGTTCTCACATGAATCCGGCCCAGGTACATGCTCATGGTCCCCTAAACATAAATAAGTAAATGAATAAATAAAGCTAAATACTCATGCACCAGTTCTTTAAATTCACGATTTAACAGGAGGATATTATTTCCTATGATAGTGTCGTTACATTCAGTCGATATTATTCTTCGGCAAAGATAGCAACCAGTCTTCTTTCTCCCATCATTTTCTTCCTGCAACCAGCGGACCCATGCAAATCATAGTCAACGTCGTAAATAGATCCGGTCCATTTTTATTTTTCAATAAGAATGTCCAACCCAGCCCAGCACATTGGCGACAACACTTTATCCTCCACCTTGGTGCGCTCATCGCGGTGCCGCCATTCGGCCCTGTCAGCATAGTTTTTTTTTCAAAACGGTCCCTGTCAACATAGTGAATCGGGAGAGGACTGTAGTTGTGAGTATGATAGTACGGACCCACCAGGTCCACTCCTGAACACAAGCACGCGCCTCTTTTACTACTCAGATGAACCCCTCATTTTTTTACTCTAATCCACCCTGCTGATATCTGGGACCCACATCATTTTCAACGTATAGTCAATTAATGACAGAATTGCACAACTTTTTTAGTAGTAATTCAGAGGAGCAGGCTATAAAATGGGTTGTGCGGTCTCTGTGGCCCGTCTAACAACATGACCAGCCCAGCAGTTTTTTCTCTGGGAAAATAGGTAGCCCAGTATTTCTTTTTGAAGAATATCCAAGCTAGGCCTATTTGTTTTCTCCGACTTACTAGGTTGCAAATCTTTCAAGACGAGGAGGGATGCATTCCAGTCTGACCAAAGAGTATGGTCAGTGTCTGTTAAAAGTAATATCAAAAGGGGTTGAAAATTCCAAAAAAATATAGCAAATGGGATATTAGTTACTTTTTTTGTTTTTGTTCTTCACTAATATCCTATGCTCCCTCCGTCCCAAAATTCTTGTCTTAGATTAGTCTAGATACGGATGTATCTAATACCAAAATGTGACATGATACATCCGTATTTAGACAAATCTAGGACAAGAATTTTGGGATGGAGGGAGTATTTCATTGGATTTAACATGACATAGTACTAATTTATTTTTAAATTTGTTTTAGTATGGCTACTAATTTTTGAATTAAGAATATTTTTTCCTCAGCAAAAAATTGCGAATTTTCAAAATTTCCAACATATTTAGTTAATTTTTTAACCCTGGTACTGACAAGAAAATGGGCAGCAATTCTAAAAATGGAAAACGGGCTGCAATAAATTCCATATGAATTAGAAAATGAGTAAAAATTATAAAAATAATAGCAAATGGGCTGTACACGCCACAGATTTCGAGGCTGACTTGTTTACGCAAGGCTTTGCCAGTCAACACACGATTCTAGCAGCAGCGACTGTTGGATGTCCATCCAACGGCCGACGTGCTTCTTCAATCTCTGATCTTCCTGCTCCAGCCGTCTAAACTAGCGCCGACGGGACTGCCTGCTCCCTCCTCTTGTGGCCCTTTGTGATGCCGCGCAGGCTTCCCCGGCCCACCTGATACGTCTCCAACGTATCTATAATTTTTGATTGTTCCATGCTATTATATTATCTATTTTGGATGTTAATGGGCTTATTTTTACTATATTATTTTTGGGACTAACCTATTAACTGGAGGCCCAACCCAAATTGCTGTTTTTTTGCCTATTTTAGAATTTCGCCGAAAAGGAATGTCCAACGGAGTCCAAACGGAATGAAACCTTCGGGAGCGTTATTTTTGGAACAAACGTGATCCAGGAGACTTGGAGTGGACGTCAAGAATCAATTGAGGAGGCCACGAGGCAGGGGGGACACGCCCTCCACCCTTGTGGGCCCCACGTTGCTCCACCGACCTACTTCCTCCTCCTATATATATCCATGTACCCCGCAAACATCCAGGAGCACCATGAAAACCTAATTCCACCGCCGCAACCTTCTGTACCCTAGAGATCCCATCTTGGGGACTTTTCCGGAGCTCCGCCAGAGGGGGCATTGATCATGGAGGGCCTCTACATCAACTCCATGGCCCCTCCGATGATGTGTGAATAGTTTACTTCAGACCTTCGGGTCCATAACTAGTAGCTAGATGGCTTCTTCTCTCTCTTTGGATCTCAATACAAAGTTCTCCTCGATTCTCTTGGAGATCTATTCGATGTAATCTTCTTTGCGGTGTGTTTGTCGAGATCCCATGAATTGTAGGTGTCGGTGTACTAGAATAGGGGTACCCTAGTACCCCGAACTTGTGCACGGGCAGTTGCATCACCCCGCGGCAAGGCTTGCCGGGCGAACGCCAAGATCCTCCATGGTTCCCTTGGAGCCATTCAAGAACAAAGTATTTAAGCTCAGGAGACAAGGCCCCGGCAAGAGGAGCTTGCCGGGAAGGCCAACCAAGGCACTCCAAGGAACTTGCCATGACGCGCCACGCGCTCCGGCAAGGCAACAAGGCCCCGGCAAGAGGAGCTTGCCGGGAAGACCAACCAAGGTACCTCGAGGCCCGGTGAGCGACAAGCTTCTGGACCCGACAAGATAACAGCAGCGGCAAGGCGCTTGCCGCGGCAGGCGGCCACTCTGTGCCCATGCTCCAGCGCATCCACCAACGTGTCGCTCTGGGGGCCTCTCCAGGCGCGCGTGGCGGGAGGCTGTGCAGCCAGCGGTGCGCAGTGGCATGCGAAGCTGACAAGATCGCCATCGTGGCGAACGGTGGCGCCCCTAACGGTCCTTTTCTGCACTGTTTGGGCGACTCAGACGGGCATTTAATGCCCTTGTCCCCTGCCGTCAGGGTTAGGTAGGTGCATTGTACAAGTAACTGTACCAACCACCTCACTTTTTACATTTGTACCCTTCTCTGCGTTGCCACCTGTCGGTGACCCCTTTAGCGTATAAAAGGAGGCCCATGCGCAACGTAGAGGAGGTTCGGGAGGTTTGGAGGGTCGGGAGGTTCGGAGGTTCGACTGATTCGGAACCCAAAAAAAACACTACGCTCTCTCTTTGGAGCAAGAACACAAGATAATCAAACAAGCAGCAGTAGGAGTGTTATCTCTCCGGAGAGCTCCGAAGCTGGGTAAACTGCTCGTGTGCTTCGCCTTGATCTGCTCTTCGTGCGATCTCCGCCCCCCGCCGAACCGAAAGGGGCTCGGTCCGCCGGACCCATAGGTGTTCGTGGATCAGTTTCCCCGACATCTTTGGCGCGCCAGGGTAGGGGGCGTCGAGATTATGTGAACCTGATCCGGCGTTCACACGAGCTAGATCTTCATTCCCTTCATCAACATGCCACCGAAGAAGAAGACTTCGGCGGCAGCCGCTCCGTCCACGTCACTTCCGCCACCGTTGGAGCAAACATGTGGTGGAATGGACGCCGGCGGAAGAATGGACGTCGACGAGGAAGCTTATGATGCTGCCAGGTCCAAGGACAAGGCTGCACAAACCTTGGCGACTGTACATGTTCCGCGCCACTCTTAAGAGGCGCAAGACCAACAGCGTCATGGCACTTGCAGTGCCATACGCATGATAGGCCAAGACCAAGCTGGTGGATCTCGGGGCGCTCAAGACCAGCATGCACGCCAGCGTGCTGGCACGAGCGGGGCACGGTCGCCTGGACGGGATACTGCTCCTTCTAACATCTTTAGAAGTCCGAGCACGTCCCGCTCCTCGCGCCGTCCGCCACTGCCACCCACCACTCCAGCAGAAGCTTTGGCGCGAGCTCAACTGCTCCTAGATTACCCTCCGATGTCGGACAAGATCGACGAATGGAGGGCCACCATTCAGAGTCTCATCGGCTACGCCAATGGCGACACTCCAGGGCGGCCGAGCGCGTTGCCGCCGCGGCAGGGCTGCCGGGCACGAGCCGGTGGCGACGAAACGGGTGGAGGTGCAACTACCATGCAATCACCACCCCGAAGGCCAAGATCGCCGACTCGCCGGATCCACCTCGACAGCGACTCCACCGCATCGTCGGATCCACGAGCTCGTCGCGATCAGCGCCAAGTTCTTCATGATCGACAACAAGAAGACGCTCGAACTCGCATCGAGCACCGAAGAGAAGCGCGACGTCAATCCGACAAACGTGCTGGGCCCTCTGTTGACATGCATGCGCTAGGGGAACCAGGCGATCTGCCGTACGCGGTAGGTTGCCCTGCGTTCACTCGTGAGCTGCGGCAAGTCCAGTGGCCCAGCACGAAGAACTTCAAGCCAGACGTACCGGAGAAGTACAACGGCAAGACGCATCCGTCGGAGTTCCTATGCATCTACACCATTGCGGTGCAGGCTGCCGGGGGACGGGATGACAAGATCCTTGCCAACTACTTCCCGCTGGTGCTCAAGCCCAACGTCAGATCCTGGCTCATGCACTTGCCGGACAACTCCATATCCTCTTGGGCTGATCTGTGCCATCAGTTTGTCGGCGCCTTCACAGGCGGACACAAGCCTCATGGCCAGGAGAGTGATCTTCATCTGCTCGCCCAGAAGGAAGGAGAGCCCCTGCGCAAGTACATTCAGAGATTCAGCAGTGTGCAGCACAACATCCCAGACGTCCACCCTGCCGCGGTGATCAGCGCGTTCCATCAGAACGTGCGAAACCGCAGGATGCGGGAGGAAATGGCGATGTGCAAGATCAGGGACGTCAGTGAGTTATATGCACTGGCCGACAAGTGTGCACGTGCTGAGGAAGGGAGGAGACTCCCCGGAGAGAATGTAGGAGCGGGAGGATCTGACAGTGAAGATGCTGCCCCGGCAAGGAAAAACCGGCGGCGGAACAACAGGAAGAGGAAAGGCAAAGAGGTGCTAGTTGTTGAGCAGTCCGGCAATGGTGGTGGCGCCAAGAAAGCCAAAGCTGGTGACTCCGGCAAGGAGGTTGCCGCGGAGGTGGCGGTCACCGACAAGCAGGACGGCACCAACAAGCAGTATTGCAAGATCCACCGCACCAAGGGCCATGATCTCCAGAGCTGCAAAAAAGTCGAGCAGCTTGTTGAGCAACAGAAAGCTGAATACGAGCGACGCGACAAGGAGAAGGCCCAGGAAGGTGCTGGGGGATCCGGCAAGAAACGTCCCGACCGAGGAGGGCGCCGCGGCAAGGCCAAGCAGTGGCAAGGAGACAGACCTCCTTGCGGACGCGACAAGGATGAAGATGACGACGATGATGAAGACATGGATGATGAGGAGACTGATAAGCAGGAGTTCCAGAAAGCCACAGAGGTCCTGTGCGTTGAGGGTGGTGCTTCTCTGCATACCTCGCACCGTCAGCTCAAGCAGTGGGTGCGTGAAGTTAATGCAGCAGAACCACCCGTCGAGTCACGCAAGCCTCTGAAATGGTCCAACACGCCTATCATCTTTGATATTGAGGACCACCCTGATCGCATAACTGCGGTCGGGTGCTTGCCGATGTTGGTGTCACCAACAATCCGCAACCTCAAGGTCACTAAGATGCTAGTTGACGGCGGGGCCGGCTTGAACCTGATCTCCTCCGCGGTGCTCTAGAAACTCCAGATCCCTAACAGCGAGCTCGAAGAGACCGGTACATTTCAAGGAATCAACCCGGGAAGGAGCAAGCCGAAGGGAAAGATCACGTTGCCGGTAACATTTGGCAGCGAGCTGAACTTCAGGACTAAGAGGGTCACGTTTGATGTTGCTGACTTTCCATTACCTTACAATGGAATCCTTGGCCGTCCGGCACTCGCCAAGTTCATGGCAGCCTCTCACTATGCGTACAACATACTGAAAATGCCAGGCCCGATAAGTGTCATCTCTGTCCCTGGTGACAAGAAGGATGCTCTTATCTGTGCCGACAAGATCTACCGGGAAGCAGCAGCCGCAGCAGAACGCAAGACACTTGCCGCTGAAGCTCCCGGGGGGAAGAAGAAGACCAAGTCCGGCAAGAGCTCTGATGCCCACTCCGGCAAGCGCACCTCTTCGGAGTGCTGCGCTACCGTCGAGGACGCACCATCGAGCTCCACCGGCAAGTGTAAGAAGGCAATGGCAGCTCCACTCGAGACCAAGAAGGTGTCCGCCAAGGAGGACGGCACTGGTGGTACCTTCACCATCAACGCCACTCTTGACCCCAAATAGGAAAGCGCGCTCGTTGCTTTCCTGCGGGCGAATGTCGACGTGTTTGCGTGGCAACCGTCTGATATCCCCGGTGTTCCCAGGAAAGTAATTGAGCACCACCTTGCCGTCTGTCCTCATGCGCGGCCCGTCAAGCAGAAAGTCAGGAAACAGGCAGTGGAGCGCCAAGAATTCATCGCAGAAGAAATCAAGAAGTTGGAAGAAGCAGGCCTTGTCAGAGGAGTGCTCCATCCCACGTGGTTGGCCAATCCTGTTGTCGTGCGCAAGGCTAACAGGAAATGGAGACTTTGTATTGACTTCACTGATGTTAATAAAGCTTGTCCCAAAGACCCATTTCCCTTGCCGCGCATTTACCAGATTGTTGACTCCATAGCCGGATGTGATTTGCTTTCATTTCTTGATGCATACTCAGGATACCATCAGATCTTCATGGCAGAAGAGGATGAAGAGAAAACCACATTTATCACCCCGTGTGGCACGTACTGCTTCGTACGGATGCCTTTCGGTTTGAAGAATGCTGGTTCAACATTTGCAAGGGTAGTCCACCACGCTTTTGAGCCGCAGATGCACAGAAATGTGGAAGCCTACATGGATGACATAGTGGTCAAGAGCAAGAACAGGGCGACCCTGATTCAAGATTTAGACGAGACATTTGCAAATCTGCGCAAGATCAACCTCAAGCTTAACCCCGAGAAGTGCGTGTTTGGAGTCCCTTCCGGCAAGCTTCTCGGGTTCTTCGTGTCTCAGCGGGGAATTGAAGCCAATCCCGACAAGATCAAGGCCATTGAGCAGATCGAAGCACCAAAGCGCGTCAAGGATGTACGAAGGCTTGCCGGTTGCGTGGCTGCTCTCAGCAGGTTCATCTCTAGATCTGCTGAGCGCGCCCTGCCATTTTTCAAAATTTTAAAAAAGGCAGGTCCTATAAAATGGACTCCGGAGGCGGAGGCTGCGCTGCAGGACTTGAAGAGATACCTGTCCTCCACTCCAACACTTGTCGCACCTAAGCTGCAAGAGAAGTTCCTGCTGTATATAGCGGCAACCAATCAAGTGGTTAGTGCTGCATTAGTGGCGGAGAGGGAGGCAGATGATGAGCCAGCAACCACGGCAGATGCATCCAGCGACAAGCAGGGGGCTTCGCCGACAAGCTCTGGTCCCGACAGAGATGGATTTGCGCAGGAGCATGATAAGATGCAGAAGAGAATGGTGCAGCGTCTAGTTTACTTTGTCAGTTCCCTTCTACAGGGAGCTAGATCAAGGTACTCTGGTGTGCAGAAGTTGCTTTTCGTCCTCCTCATGGCCTCGAGAAAGCTGCACCATTACTTCCAAGCACATGAGATCACAGTCGTCACTCGCTTTCCGCTGAAGAGGATACTGCAAAATCCAGAAGCGACAGGCAGGATTGTCGAGTGGGCGCTGGAACTGTCAAGCTTTGGCCTCAAGTTTGAGAGCACTTCAACTATCCAAAGCAGAGCATTGGCAGAGTTCATAGCAAAATGGACGCCAACACCAGATGAAGAAATTCCAGAGACGAGCATCCCCGTCAAAGAGGCAAGCAAAGAGTGGCTGATGTACTTTGATGGTGCTTTCTCGCTGCAAGGCGCCGGTGCGGGCGTGCTGCTTGTCGCGCCCACCGGAGAGCACCTCAAGTATGTAGTCCAGATGCACTTTCCCAAGGAGCAAGCAACCAACAATACTGCAGAGTATGAAGGATTGCTTGCCGGTCTCAGAATCGCAGTAGACCTTGGGATCAAGAAGCTCATTGTCAGGGGTGACTCACAGCTTGTCGTCCGCCAAGTGAACAAGAACTACCAGAGTCCATTGATGGAAGCATATGTTGATGAAGTGAGGAAGCTAGAAGAGCACTTTGATGGCCTACATATGGAGCATATCCCAAGAGCTCAGAATGACATTGCTGATGGCCTGTCAAGGTGCGCCGCACTAAAATTACCTGTGGAACCAGGGATCTTTGTGCTCAAGTTGACTCAACCATCCGTAACACCATCAACTGGACAAAGCAAGAAGAGGAAGTTGGTTTCTGGTGACTACTTTCCGGCAGAGCTCCCCGAAGCCGCCGCCAAGAAAGTCCCCAAGATCAACACCAAGGATGCTGAGGGGCAGTCTGCTCCGGCAAGCCTTATGGTTTGTTCCGTTGAAGCAGACGCTCCCGACAAGTTTTGCTCCGGCAAGCTTGCCAGGGAACATCAAGCTCCGGCAGGGCCGCAAGTCCTTGCCGTAGAAGCGGATGTTCCCGCAGCAGCAGATGTGCCTTTAGTCCTTGTTGTCGAGCCACAAGCTCCAGCATGGGCACATCAGATTGTCCATTTCCTTCAGACAGGAGAACTTCCCGAAGAGCAAGAAGAAGCGGAAAAAGTAGCCCGGCAGTCAAGTATGTACCAGTTTGTCGATAGCATACTGTACAAAAGAAGACTCAACGGTGTGAAATTGAAGTGTATTTGTCGGGAAGATGGACAAAAGCTGTTGGCAGAGATACATGGAGGCATATGTGGCCACCACATTGGCACAAGAGCACTTGCCGGCAAAGCTTTCCGGCAAGGTTTCTTTTGGCCGACAGCCCTCCAGGATGCAACTGCACAAGTAACCAAGTGTGAAGCGTGCCAGTTCCACTCCAAACAGATACACCAGCCAGCTCAAGCTCTCTAGACGATCCCTTTATCCTGGCCATTTTCGGTCTGGGGGCTCGATATCCTCGGCCCTTTCCCCTGAGCTGTCTGGGGCTTTGAGTACTTGTACGTCGCAATCGACAAGTTCACAAAGTGGCCGGAAGTGCAGCCAGCGAGGAAGGTGACAGCACAGTCAGCAGTCAAGTTCTTCAGGTCAATTGTTTGCCGTTTTGGGATCCCTAATAGGATCATCACCGACTACGGCTCGCAATTCACGAGCCGCACCTTCATGCAGTACGTCCAAGACCTTGGCGCCAAGGTCTGCTTCGCTTCTGTTGCTCATCTGAGAAGCAACGGTCAAGCAGAGAGGGCAAATGCTGAAGTGCTGCGCGGGCTCAAGACCAGAACTTTCGATAGGCTGCGCAAGTGCGGAAAAAACTGGATCGAAGAGCTTCCGGTGGTTCTTTGGTCGATCAGAACGACGCCAAATCGAGCCACTGGCTAGACGCCTTTCGCTCTAGTCTATGGAGCAGAGGCAGTTCTCCCCATGGAACTCGTATACGGATCGCCTCGAGTGCTCGCTTATGATGAGCTTGAGCAAGAACAGCTGCTACAAGACGACGCGCTGCTCCTTGAGGAAGATCGTCTTCAGGCTGCTGTACGAGCTGCTCGATACCAGCAAGCTTTGCACCGCTACCATAGCCGCAAAGTTAAGGCCAGAAGCTTCGAGGAAGGTGACCTTGTTCTTCGGCGCGTTCAGTCCGCCAAGAATTCCAACAAGTTGACGCCGAAGTGGGAAGGCCCTTATCGGGTGAAACGAGTCACTAGGCCTGGCGCTGTCCGCCTTGAGATCAAAGATGGCATTCTGGCGAGCAACTCCTGGAACATAGAACATCTTCGTAAGTTTTTCCCGTAGGACGCGGTTGCCGGAACCCGTTCCGGCAACCACCTTTTATACAAGTCTTGCCGCTGTTGCATGTAATCCTTTGTACAAAGCCGGGCGCAGATCCCGTGCATAAACAAAACCCCATGTGCTCCGCACAACTTGTCCATTTCATGCATTAGTTTCTTTCTTGCATGCGTTATCTGACACTTTGTGCAGCACCTACATCCGGTAAGCAATAATGAGCCGAAGGGCTCCATATCACTATTTTCTCTTCTTTCTTCTTTTCAACAAAGGAAAAGAAAGTTCCCTCGCACACAAGTTTGCCGGGGGGGAAGGTGAAGATTGTGGTATGGACCAGGCATCGTTCAAGCAAAGTTTTGCCTTGCCGGGAAGCAAACGACAGAAAAGCTAAGTTGCCAAAGTTTGAGCAATCAGTTTTTAAATTTTTGAGTTACCTTCCTCGAACGGCCCTACTTTGTATGGAAAACCTGTGCGCGGAGGAACCAACTCATGGCTAGTTGCGCCCTTACTTTGTTTCGAGTCCGCTCAACAACTTAAGTGTGCTGCATCTAGTCGCGACAAGGTTTCTTGTCGGAAGCAGCGCCGCCAGCAGGCTGCTGACGTTCCGCACTCAGCGCTCGCGGCTCGGGTGCGTGCGCCGACAAGTTCCCTAGAAGCGTAGGGTAAAAACATACAAAGGAAGGAATCTAGTAGAGGAAATAACATAGCAATTGATAACAGAAATAAAGTTATATTACAAGATAACTTGTCGCAGCTCTAACAGACTGTTTTCATAACATGATTAGCAGCGACAAGGGAAAAGAAGAAATGGGCGGCCTAGTCTACGCGATCACCCTCAACACTCTTGATCTCGCTCACCTTGTCCACAATGGGTGCAACAAGGGCCTTGAGTGCGTCCCGATCGGCATCTGGCGGCAAGGACTTGAGGACGTTGGTGAAGCTGAGGCCTGGATTGCAGAAGGCCACCTTCATCAGCACCTTCTGGAGAACCCCGACGCAGATTTTGCGCGACTCGTCGGCCAGCTGCTTTGGGATCCTCTCCCGGAGCCGCTGGAGTGCCGTCGCCATGCCCTTGAAGAACAGGCTGAGCTTGGCGCTGGGTTGGAGATTCTCGTCGGAGGGATACCCAAAGTCCTCCATCCCCAGCTGCGCCAGCTCCTCGTCGATGACTACGGCAATATTCACCAGACCCTCGGTCCAGTGCTCCATAGTATCTCTGAATGAGTTCTGGGTAACTGCGATGCTCTCCAGCAGCGCCTTGTCAGCCTTGACCTTCTCCGACAAGGTCTTCTCCCGCTCCTTGGCGGCGTCTAGCGTCTGCGTCAGCGTGGCCAGCTTCAACTCCAGGTCTGCATTGGAATCCTTAGCGGCGCTGAGCTCCTTGCCCCTCTCAGCGAGAAGACCTTGCAGCTCATCGTGGGCGGCAGCATCCTTCTCACGCTCACGCTTGAGCGCGGCAAGCTCCTCGCCGCTCTTCCCGATGTTGGCCTCCAGCTGCGCCACCTTCTCCTCCAGCTCTTTCTTGGCGGCCTCTGCGGTTGCGGCAGCGTCGTTTGCTTCCTTGAGCGCCCCGCCAAGTGCTTGCTCGCGCTCGACGAGCTCCTCCTCGTAGCTGTCGAGGTTGGCCTTCCGCTGCACCAATTCGCCTTCTCGCACGGACTGCTTCTCGGCGGCCAGCCTTTGTTCCTCCTCAGCTTCGGCCTTCTCGAGAAGGAAGGCCGTGCGCTCCTCGGCGAGTCGCTCCCGCTCCTGTGCCAGGGACCGGAGAGCTTCTTGATTGTGGCCCCGGAGCTCCTCCGCGCGCTTCTCCATATCAACTACCGCCTTCGCGACAAGCGCTTCCCGGGAAGCCAGCTTGGCTTGCCGTGCACGGTAGAGTGACAGCAGCTTCCGCAGCAGCTGCTCCTCCTCAGGCTCGCCACTGCTGCTGTTGGGCGCGTCGACCAACGACAGTCCAGCGGAGGCGAGCACTTCCTCATCAAAAGTTTCCCCCTCGACCGGCGCTCTGGAGCTCGACGCCCAGGGTAGCTTGATGAAGATATCGTCGCCGGCCTTCAAGTAGGCGCCGGGCTGGGGCTCCTCGGAGCCCGGCTCCGCAGCAGCGGCAGAGGGATCAGCGGCCGGCGCAGCGCCTGGCGCTCCTGCGGCCTCAGGGTCGTCAGTGCGATCGCCCGACCCCTTGCCGGCTTCTGCGGCAGCAGCCTTGGCGGCCTCCTCACCGGCAGTCTCATCAGCACCGGCCCCTTCTTCGTTGGCGGCGGCATCGTCAGTGCTGCCATGCGCGCCTTCCTCGCCGGCGCCCTCTGTCTCCATTGGCTCAGCAGCAGATGGGTCTGAATAACGAAGAAGGGAGAAAAATCAATCAAAAATCCAAGTGAAGAAAATCAGAAGAAGAAGAACCCAAGGGAAAGTTTTTGGACAAGTCAATTACCTGTGCCAAGATCTGCAGTTGTGGTCTCGGCCGCCGCAGGATCAATGGTGCTGCCCCTTGCCGGAGAGTTCTCCCTTGCCGGAGAGCGCTCCCTTGCCGGGGACTCCTCCCTTGGCGGCGTAGTCGAAGCAGATGGCACTTCGGGACCAGCTTCCGGGCGCTCCTGATATGGCTGCTCTGCTCCTACACAAATCAACAAGCAAGATATCAACAAAGGAAAAAGCACTCATGCGCGCCTGACAGCAGAAAGCTAACTATGAACTTACGCTGGGGGCTACGTTGGGGGCTGCTTTGAGGAGTGGTTGCCGGGTCCGTCAAGGTGGTCTCGGATCCACCCCCTGCTGACATGGTGGGGTCATCTTCGATGACAATCACCGCGGCCTTGGCCCTCTTCGCCGCTCTCTGGGCCAGCGTCCTGAAAAGAAAGGAGTCCAGATTGAAGCAAGTCAGATACAAGATAAAAACAGCAAGATTGAAGAACTACAAGAGCACCAAGGAAACTTACTCTTCTTCCTCCTTGTCGGAGCTGAGCGCGGAAAGATCGAAGTCCGGCTCCCCTCTGGTGCGGCGAGGCGGAGGAGTAGGATCCCTTGCCCGCTTGGCGGGGGTGGCGGCGGTGGCCCGGGAAGATCCCGCTCCAGTTGCCGCTGCTGCGTGAGGCGCTCCCACGGCAACATTGCTTGCCGCGGTAGAGCATGTTGCATGGCTCGACGGCTGTTGACCCAGCTGCTGCCCCGCTACGTCCGCGGCCCTGCGAAGATGCCTTCTTGGCGGGGCCGGGGGCTCCGCCTGCGGCAAGCTTTCTGAAGACTCGGGCTCTTCCTCGCCGGCCTCGCTCGGCTCAGCTTCAGAGCCGGCAGGCTCTTCTTCGCCAATGAACTCTGCGCGCTCGGCGAGGTTTGCCGCCTCTGCCGCCTCCGCCTCCTCCATAGTGAACCCGAACGCGCCCGCGGCAGCTGCGGCCACAGCCTCTTCCGCCCTAGTGGCGATGCGTTGCAGCTCCTCGTCGGTGGTGTCACGGGTGAGGCTCTTCTGCTCGTCAGCACGGACCGGCACTTCTTCCAAGTTGTCGAAGAACGCTTGTACGACGTCATTCGCAGGCTCTTGCCAAGTTGGAACGATTCTGTGTGAATCGCACAATGGCATCATGGCGCGGATCCGGTCAAGCGAAGAATT
Organism: Triticum dicoccoides; assembly: GCF_002162155.2. Lineage (NCBI taxonomy): Eukaryota > Viridiplantae > Streptophyta > Magnoliopsida > Poales > Poaceae > Triticum > Triticum dicoccoides. Next base: position 79,222,969 of record NC_041380.1, read on the forward strand.
ATTGCACAATGGAACGACGCCCCTCGCCAGCATGAATGGGTGCTGGGGATCGCGTTTGAACAACTCCAGGAGCATTGCATCCAGCTCCAAGACGGTGAAGTTGTAGTTGAGGCCCGGCCGCAGCCTCATGATGTCCGCCGAGTTCTTGAATTCCCAGGCGGGCCTCCCCCTCTCCTGCAGGGTGGCGATGCGGCGGCGGAGGAAATCTGCGCCTACAGCGCCTACAGTGAGCCCGGCAAGCCTGAGGCGAAGGATCCTAGTAATGGCGATCTTCAGCCTCTCGTCTTCCGGGGCCACGTTGCTCCAGTCATTGCCGCGCACTATTGGAGCTTGGCGCACGGCGGTGAAGGGCTGCGGATTCTCCTCGACGATCTAGCACCACTCCGCTCTCCACTCCTCCCACTTGCTGTGGAGCTCACCCTCCAAGTACGCCTCCTTCTTGCCGACTCTCGAGATCCAGGCGATCCCTCTGGCAAGCGGCTCTTCTCTCTCTACCCGAGGTATGAAGAAGTGGCGGAAAAGGGCAACACTAGGGTGGACTCCGACAAAGTTTTCGCACAAATGTGCGAAAACTGCCATGGTCAGAACGGCGTTGGGGGTGAAATCAAGGAGGCGGAAGCCGTAGGTGTTCATGATATCGCAGAAGAACTCCGAGAAGGGCGGGCAGAGCCCGCAATAGAAGAACAGCGCGAAGAATGGGTACCCGTTTGGAGCCAGTCCCGAAGCAGCAGCCGGGAGTACCCTCGTGCGCGGATGCGCCCGCGTCTCCGTCGCCCAAAATAGGTAGAAGTACTCCCTCAGCTCCTTCGTGCCGAGCTGGGGGGAGAAGATCGCCCGCTCCTTCCGCAGCGCCGCGAGCCGCTGCGCCTCGGCCGACTTCACGCCCTTTCCCTTGTCGGCTTTCGGAGCCACGGCGGAGGTGATGGGGGAGGTCGACGGCATTGGTGATGCTGGTGGCAATGGGGGGCGGAGCGCTGCTCTCTTGGCTTCGAGAAGAAGGGGGGGGGGAGCAGCGGAGATTCGTGAAGATGGAGTAGTAGCAACCAGCGAGGGGGAACGAACTGCCCCTGTTTCCTCTGCTTATAAAGAGGGACGGGGCGGACGTTTCGCCCTTCCGAATAAAGAACCACCCATGATCTCTCCCACGATGCCGCATTCAACGCGTGCCGTTAGGGGAGAGCGCGGTGGATACGGAGCGAGATTCGGCGTGGCCCAGTCCGCGTGTGCCCGTGCCCTATTTTGGGCCTAGCCCAACAGCGCTCGGCACCGTGTCTGGCCCAGGCCCGGGGGCTCCTGTCGGTGTACTAGAATAGGGGTACCCTAGTACCCCGAACTTGTGCACGGGCAGTTGCAGCACCCTGCGGCAAGGCTTGCCGGGCGAACGCCAAGATCCTCCGTGGTTCCCTTGGAGCCATTCAAGAACAAAGTATTTAAGCTCAGGAGACAAGGCCCCGGCAAGAGGAGCTTGCCGGAAAGGCCAACCAAGGCACTCCAAGGAACTTGCCGTGACGCGCCACGCGCTCCGGCAAGGCAACAAGGCCCCGACAAGAGGAGCTTGCCGGGAAGACCAACCAAGGTACCTCGAGGCCCGGTGAGCGACAAGCTTCCGGACCCGACAAGATAACAGCAGCGACAAGGCGCTTGCCGCGGCAGGCGGCCACTCTGTGCCCATGCTCCAGCGCATCCACCAACGTGTCGCTCTGGGGGCCTCTCCAGGCGCGCGTGGCGGGAGGCTGTGCAGCCAGCGGTGCGCAGTGGCATGTGAAGCTGACAAGATCTCCATCATGGTGAACGGTGGCGCCCCTAACGGTCCTTTTCTGCACTGGTTGGGCGACTCAGACGGGCATTTAATGCCCTTGTCCCCTGCCGTCAGGGTTAGGTAGGGTGCACTGTACAAGTAACTGTACCAACCACCTCACTTTTTACATTTGTACCCTTCTCTGCGTTGCCACCTGTCGGTGACCCCTTTAGCGTATAAAAGGAGGCCCATGCGCAACGTAGAGGAGGTTCGGGAGGTTCGGAGGGTCGGGAGGTTCGGAGGTTCGACTGATTCGGAACCCAAAAAAAACACTATGCTCTCTCTCTGGAGCAAGAACACAAGATAATCAAACAAGCAGCAGTAGGAGTGTTATCTCTCCAGAGAGCTCCGAAGCTGGGTAAACTGCTCGTGTGCTTCGCCTCGATCTGCTCTTCGTGCGATCTCCGCCCCCCGCCGAACCGAAAGGGGCTCGGTCCGCCGGCCCCATAGGTGTTCGTGGATCAGTTTCCCCGACAGTGGGTTTATGATCAAGTTTATCTATGAACAATATTTGAATCTTCTCCGAATTCTTTTATGTATGATTGGTTTATGTTTGCAAGTCTCTTCGAATTATCAGTTTGGTTTGGCCTACTAGATTGATCTTTCTTGCAATGGGAGAAGTGCTTAGCTTTGGGTTCAATCTTGCGGTGCTCGATCCCAGTGACAGAAAGGGAAACGACACGTATTGTATTGTTGCCATCGACGATAAAAAGGTGGGGTTTATATCATATTGCATGAGTTTATCCCTCTACATCATGTCATCTTGCTTAAGGCGTTACTCTATTCTTATGAACTCAATAAACTAGATGCATGCTGGATAGCGGTCGATGTGTGGAGTAATAGTAGTAGATGCAAAATCGTTTCGGTCTACTTGTCTCGGACGTGATGCCTATATACATGATCATACCTAGATATTCTCATAATTATTCGCTTTTCTATCAATTGCTCGACAGTAATTTGTTCACCCACCGTAATACTTATGCTATCTTGAGAGAAGCCACTAGTGAAACCTATGGCCCCGGGTCTATTCTCCATCATATAAGTTTCCATCTACTTTATTTTGCAATCGTTACTTTCAATATATATCATAAAAATACCAAAAATATTTATCTTATTATTATCATCTCTATCAGATCTCACTCTTGCAAGTGGCTGTGAAGGGATTGACAACCCCTTTATCGCGTTGGTTGCGAGGTTCTTATTTGTGTGTGTACGTACGAGGTGACTCACACCTGGTCTCCTACTGGATTGATATCTTGGTTCTCAAAAACTAAGGGAAATACTTACGCTGCTTTACTGCACCACCCTTTCCTCTTCAAGGGAAAACCAACGCAGTGCTCAAGAGGTAGCAAGAAGGATTTCTGGCGCCGTTGCCGGGGAGGCTTACGCCAAGTCAAGTCAAGATTCGATCTCCCGCCAACGTGCGATTTCTGGCGCCGTTGCGGGGGAGATCTGCGCCAAGTCAAGACATACCAAGTACCCATCACAACTCTTATCCTTCGCATTACATTATTTGCCATTTGCCTCTCGTTTTCCTCTCCCCCACTTCACCCTTTCTGTTTTATTCGCCCTCTTTCCCCTTCTCCTTTTCAATTTGCCTCTTTTGCCTGTTTCTTGTTTGCTTGTGTGTGGGATTGCTTGTTTGTCACGATGGCTCAAGATAATACTAAATTGTGTGACTTTGCCAATACCAACAATAATGATTTTATTAGCACTCTGGTTGCTCCTCTTACCGATGCTGAGTCTTGTGAAATTAATACTGCTTTGCTGAATCTTGTCATGAAAGATCCATTTTCAGGCCTTCCTAGTGAAGATGTCCCTTCCCATCTAAACAACTTTGTTGATTTGTGTGATATGCAAAAGAAGAAAGATGTGGATAATGATATTGTTAAACTTAAGCTATTTCCGTTTTCACTTAGAGATCGTGCTAAAGCTTGGTTTTTGTCTTTGCCTAAAAATAGTATTGATTCATGGAATAAGTGCAAAAATGCTTTTATCTCTAAGTATTTTCCCACCACTAAGATCATCTCTCTTAGAAACGTTATTATGAATTTTAAGCAACTTGATCATGAACATGTTGCACAAGCTTGGGAGAGGATGAAATTAATGATACGTAATTGCCCTACACATGGATTGAATTTATGGATGATTATACAATTTTTTATGCTGGATTGAATTTTGCTTCTAGAAATCTTTTAGATTCGGCCGCGGGAGGCACTTTTATGGAAATCACTTTAGGAGAAGCTACCAAACTCCTAGATAATATTATGGTTAATTATTCTCAATGGCACACTGAAAGATCCACTAGTAAAAAGGTGCATGCAGTTGAAGAGATTAATGTTTTGAGTGGAAAGATGGATGAACTTATGAAATTGTTTGCTAATAAGAGTGCTCCTACTGATCCTAATGATATTCCTTTGTCTACTTTGATTTAGAATAATAATGAATCTATGGATGTGAATTTTGTTGGTAGGAACAATTTTCGATACAACACATATAGAGGTAATTTTAATTCTAGGCCGTTTCCTAGTAATTCCTCTAATAATTATGGCAATTCCTACAACAATTCTTATGGAAATTATAATAATATGCCCTCTGATTTTGAATCTAGTATTAAAGAATTTATTACTTCGCAAAAGAGTTTCAATGCTTTGATTGAAGAAAAATTGCTTAAGATTGATGAGTTGGCTAGGAACGTGGATAGAATTTCTCTTGATGTTGATTCTTTGAAACTTAGATCTATTCCACCTAAGCATGATATCAATTAGTCTATCAAAGCCATGAGAATTTCCATTGATGAGTGCAAAGAAACAACTGCTAGGATGCGTGCTAAGAAAGATTGTTTTGTAAAAGCGTTTTCTTCCAGTTTTCATGATAATAAAGATGAAGATCTAAAAGTTATTGATGTGTCCCCTATTAAATCTTTGTTTTGCAATATGAATCTTGATAATGATGGGACTGGAGATGAGTCAACTTTAGTTAGAAGGCGTCCCAATGATTTGGAGTTTTTAGATCTTGATGCAAAAGTTGTTAAAAGTGCGATTGAAGAGGTCAAAACTTTAAATAGCAATGAACCCACTATCTTGGATTTCAAGGAATTTAATTATGATAATTTCTCTTTGCTAGATTGTATTTCCTTGTTGCAATCCGTGCTAAATTCTCCTCGTGCTTATAGTCAAAATAAAGCTTTTACTAAACATATCGTTGATGCTTTGATGCAATCTTATGAAGAAAAGCTTGAGTTGGAAGTTTCTATCCCTAGAAAACTTTCTGATGAATGGGAATTAAAATTAAAATTAAAGATCATGAATGCTATGCTTTCTGTGATTTGGGTGCTAGCATTTCCACGATTCCAAAAACTTTGTGTGATTTGCTAGGTTTCCGTGAATTTGATGATTGTTCTCTAAGCTTGCACCTTGTGGATTCCACTATTAAGAAACCTATGGCAAATATTAATGATGTTCTTATTTTTGAAAATAGGAATTATGTGCCCGTAGATTTCACTGTTCTTGATAAAGATTGCAATCCTTCGTGTCCTATTATTCTTGGTAGACCTTTCCTTAGAACGATTGGTGCAATTATTGATATGAAGGAAGGGAATATTAAATTCCAATTTACATTAAGGAAAGGCATGTAACACTTCCCTAGAAAGAAAATTAAATTACCATATGAATCTATTATGAGAGCCACTTATGGATTGCCTACCAAAGATGGCAACACCTAGATCTATCTTCGCTTTTATGCCTAGCTAGGGGCGTTAAACGATAGGGCTTCTTGGGAGGCAACCCAATTTTATTTTTATTCCTTTCCTTTTTATCCTGTTTAGTAATGAAAAATTTATCTAGCCTCTGTTTTGATTGTGTCTTTTGTGTTTAATTAGTGTTTGTGCCAAGTAGAACCGTTGGGAAGACTTGGGGAAAGTCTTTTTGATCTTGCTGTAAAAAACAGAAACTTTAGCGCTCACGAGAATTGCTGCCATTTTTTATTGGAGAGTGTTATTTAGTTAATTGTTTTTGAAGATGATTCATAGATAAATTCCTCACGTCCATATATTTATTTTACAATTTTTGGGATTCCAGAAGTTTGCGTTAGTTATAGATTACTACAGACTGTTCTGTTTTTGACAGATTCTGTTTTTCGTGTGTTGTTTGCTTATTTTAATGAATCTATGGCTAGTAAAAGAGTTTATAAACCATAGAGAAGTTGTTATAAAGTAGGTTGAACAAAAATATAAATAAATAATGAGTTCATTATAGTACCTTGAAGTGGTGTTTTGTTTTCTTTCGCTAACGGAGCTGATGAGATTTTCCGTTAAGTTTTGTGTTGTGAAGTTTTCAAGTTTTGGGTAAAGATTGATGGATTATGGAACAAGGAGTGGCAAGAGCTTAATATTGGGGAAGCCCATGGCACCCGAAGTTAAAATATAATGAAACCAAAAAGCCTAAGCTTGGGGATGCCCCGGAAGGCATCCCCTCTTTTGTCTTTGTTCATCGGTAACTTTACTTGAAGCTATATTTTTATTCGCCACATGATATGTGTTTTGCTGGGAGCGTCTTGTATGATTTGAGTCTTTGATTTTTAGTTTACCACAACCATCCTTGCTGTACACACCTTTTGAGAGAGACACGCATGAATTGGAATTTATTAAAATACTCTATGTGCTTCACTTATAGCTTTTGAGCTATATAGTTTTTGCTATAGTGCTTCACTTATATCTTTTAGAGCACGGCGGTGGTTCTATTTTATAGAAATAATTGATCTCTCATGCTTCACTTATATTATTTTGAGAGTCCTTTAGAACAACATGGCAATTTGCTTTTAGTCATAATAAAAACTTTCATATAAGTGCATTGAATACTAAGAGAAGTTTGATACTTGATGATTGTTTTGAGATATGGAGATGGTGATATTAGAGTCATGCTAGTTGAGTGGTTGTGAATTTGATAAATACTTGTGTTGAAGTTTGTGATTCCCGTAGCATGCACGTATGGTGAACCGTTATGTGATGAAGTCGGAGCATGATTTATTTATTGATTTCCTTCCTTATGAGTGGTGGTCGGGGACGAGCGATGGTCTTTTCCTACCAATCTATCCCCCTAGGAGCATGCGCGTAGTACTTTGTCTCGATAAATAATAGATTTTTGCAATAAGTATGTGAGTTCTTTATGACTAATGTTGAGTCCATGGATTATACGCACCCTCACCCTTCCACAATTGTTAGCCTCTCTAGTACCGCGCAACTTTCGCCGGTACCATAAACCCACCATATACCTTCCTCAGAACAGCCACCATACCTACCTATTATGGTATTTCCATAGCCATTCCGAGATATATTGCCATGCAACTTTTCACCGTTCCGTTTGCTATGACACGCTTCATCATTGTCATATTGCTTTGCATGATCATGTAGTTGACATCGTATTTGTGGCAAAGCCACCGTTCATATTTTTTCATACATGTCACTCTTGATTCATTGCATATCCCGGTACACTGCCGGAGGCATTCGCATAGAGTCATATTTTGTTCTAAGTATTGAGTTGTAATTCTTGAGTTGTAAGTAAAAAGAAGTGTGATGATCATCATTATTAGAGCATTGTCCCAGTGAGGAAAGGATGATGGAGACTATGATTCCCTCACAAGTCGGGATGAGACTTCGGACGAAAAAAAGAGGCCAAAAAAAAAGAAGGCCCAAATAAAAAATGAAATGAGAGAAAAAGAGAGAAGGGACAATGTTACTATCCTTTTTCCACACTTGTGCTTCAAAGTAGCACCATGATCTTCATGATAGAGAGTCTCTTATGTTGTCACTTTCATAAACTAGTGGGAATTTTACATTATAGAACTTGGCTGGTATATTCCAATGATGGGCTTCCTAAAATTGCCCTAGGTCTTCATGAGCAAGCAAGTTGGATGCACACACACTTAGTTTATTTTGTTGAGCTTTCATACACTTGTAGCTCTAGTGCATCCGTTGCATGGCAATCCCTACTCCCTCACATTGATATATATTAATGTGCATATCCATAGCCCGTTTATACGCCTAGTTGATGTGAGACCATATTCTCCCTTTTTTGTCTTCTCTACAACCACCATTCTATTCCACCATGGTGCTATATCCATGGCTCACGCTCATATATTGCGTGAAGATTGAAATTTTTTGAGAACATCAAAAGTATGAAACAATTGCTTGGCTTATCATTGGGGTTGTGCATGATTTAATATTTTGTGTGATGAAGATAGAGCATAGCCAGACTATATAATTTTGTAGAGATAACTTTGTTTGGCCATGTTATTTTGAGAAGACATGATTTCTTAGTTAGTATACTTGAAGTATTATTATTTCTATGTCAATATTAAACTTTTATCTTGAATCTTTCGGATTTGAACATTCATTCCACATTAAAGAAAAATTACATTGAGAAATATTTTAGGAAGCATTCCAGACTAATGCTGATACGTCTCCAACATATCTATAATATTTGATTGTTCCATGCTATTATATTATCTATTTTGGATGTTAATGGGCTTATTTTTACACTTTTATATTATTTTTGGGACTAACCTATTAACTAGAGGCCAAGCCCAAATTGCTGTTTTTGCCTATTTTAGAGTTTCGCCAAAAAGGAATATCAAACGGAGTCCAAACGGAATGAAACCTTCGGGAGCGTTATTTTTGGAACAAACGTGATCCAGGAGACATGGAGTGGACGTAAAGAATCAATCGAGGAGGCCACAAGGCAGGGGGCGAGCCCACCCCCCTGGGCGCGCCCTCCACCCTCGTGGGCCCCTCGTTGCTCCATCGACCTACTTCTTCCTCCTATATATATCCATGTACCCCGCAAACATCCAGGAGCACCACGAAAACCTAATTCCACTGCTGCAACCTTTTGTACCCAAGAGATCCCATCTTGGGGCCTTTTCCGGAGCTCCGCTAGAGGGAGCATTGATCACGGAGGGCCTTTACATCAACTCCATGGCCCCTCCGATGATGTGTGAGTAGTTTACTTCAGACCTTCGGGTCCATAGCTAGTAGGTAGATGGCTTCTTCTCTCTCTTTGGATCTCAATACAAAGTTCTCCTCGATTCTCTTGCAGATCTATTCGATGTAATCTTCATTTGCCGTGTGTTTGTCGAGATCCGATGAATTGTGGGTTTATGATCAAGTTTATCTATGAACAATATTTGAATCTTCTCTGAATTCTTTTATGTATGATTGGTTTATCTTTGCAAGTCTCTTCGAATTATCAGTTTGGTTTGGCCTACTAGATTGATCTTTCTTGCAATGGGAGAAGTTCTTAGCTTTGGGTTCAATCTTGCGGTGCTCGATCCCAGTGACAGAAAGGGAAACGACACGTATTGTATTGTTTCCATCGAGGATAAAAAGATGGGGTTTATATCATATTGCATGAGTTTATCCCTCTACATCATGTCAGCTTGCTTTAGGCGTTACTCTGTTCTTATGAACTTAATACTCTAGATGCATGCTGGATAGCGGTCGATGTGTGGAGTAATACTAGTAGATGCAGAATTGTTTCGGTCTACTTGTCTTGGACGTGATGCCTATATACATGATCATACCTAGATATTCTCATAATTATTCGCTTTTCTATTAGTTGCTCGACAGCAATTTGTTCACCCACCGTAATACTTTTGCTATCTTGAGAGAAGCCACTAGTGAAACCTATGGCCCCCGGGTCTATTCTCCATCATATAAGTTTCCATCTACTTTATTTTGCAATCTTTACTTTCAATATATATCATAAAAATACCAAAAATATTTATCTTATTATTATCATCTCTATCAGATCTCACTCTTGCAAGTGGCCCTGAAGGCATTGGCAACCCCTTTATCGCGTTGGTTGCGAGGTTCTTATTTGTGTGTGTAGGTACGAGGTAACTCGCGCGTGGTCTCCTACTGGATTGATACCTTGGTTCTCAAAAACTGAGGGAAATACTTATGCTGCTTTACTGCACCACCCTTTCCTCGTCAAGGGAAAACCAATGCAGTGCTCATGAGGTAGGACACCCTACTCCCTCCACTGGGCTGGCCGCACACAATCAACTGCCTCCTTATTACGCGAAAAAAATGATTCCTCCCATTGACATCTGGGGTGCACCGGTTGGGACGCTGACCTATGGGCCTACTAAGTTGACGCGTACACAGGGCTTGTCAACTTAGTCAACAAACGATTCTAGCAGTAGTAACCGTTGGATTTGAATTGAACGGTCCTGTTGCTTCTTCAATCGCTGCTCTTCTTGCACCAGCCGCCGAAACCAGCGCCGGCAAGACCGCCTCCTCCTGCCTCCAGTGGCCGGCTGTGCTGCCGTTGAGGCCTCACCGCCCCCTACTACTCCCACCACTAGCCAGGCCCTGTGGGGAAGGCAGCCTCACACCGCAGCCGAACCCGTGAACCCTCGTACTCCTCTCCGCGTGGGCATCCACTACCATGTCTTCCCTGGCTCTGCGTCGTCCCCTTGCTAGGCCTCGCCATCGTCCATCGCCTTGGTGCTCTCGACGTGGCGTGGTCAATGTGGTCAACGACCGACTTCCATCGGAAGAGTACTGTACGTGGAGAGGCTGACAGCTGGGTCCACGGCCACATCCCAGTTTTTTTGTGATTTGCCAAGTAAGTCGCTTTGTCAGGCCTGTTGGGCTGCAAATCTGTCAAGACGAGGAGAGCTTCATTCGGCTGGCCGAGAAAATGGCCTATCAGTAATGAGAAATGGGATGTACATTTCTAAAACACATCAAACCGGCAATTAGTTTCAAATTTCTTTTCTTCATTTCGAGATTTTAAATTGCATTGATTTTTATGTGTGGACAATTTTTTGGATTTTATATTGATATATATTTATTTTTAAACCCAGTTTGAAACATGACTTGAAATTTCGGGATTAAAAATAGTTCGACCGCACCGAAATATGCAAAATTTCGTATAATTTTTTAACCGTGGCCACAATATGGGCTGTAATGCTAACAAAAAGAATACGGGCTCCAAAAAAACCTTCAGAATTAGCAAATGGGCTGTAAATTATTAGAAATAATGGCAGATGGGATGTATGTTGTTTTCCACAGATTTGAGGCTTTCCTAAAAAAAAGGTTGACGCACAAGCACTGACTGTTGGATTTCCATCCAACGGCCGTCGTGCTTATTCAATCTCTTCTCTTCCTACTCCAGCCGCTCAAACAAGCGCCGGCGGGACTGCCTGCTCCCTCCTCCCCGCGGCCGGCTCTGCTACCGCGCAGGCCTCACCGCCCCATCGTACTCCCATCGCTGGCCTAGCCATCCCTGTACTCACCCACACCTGCTATTATTCTCCAGCGACGGCAGACGAACCAATAAACCCTCGTACAGTCGTACTCCCCTCCATGTGGGAAACAACTGCCGAGTCTTCCCTGGCACCGTGTCGTTCCCTTCCTAGGCCTCGCCGTCGTCCATCGCCCTGGTGCTCTTGGCGCGGCCTGGTCAACGTGGTGAATTATCGACATACATCTGAAGTGGACTGTGCGTGGAGAGGCTGACAGCTGGGTCCACGGCCGCACGCAAGGAAACACCTCCTTATTATGCGCAAAATAATGATTCCTCCACCTGACATCTGGGAACCACCGAAAGGCCCTCTATATTTTCTGAAAAAAACGTTACCGCAGCTGACACCTCGGACCCACTAGCTATATCTTCGCACGCAAGGAAGTGCCTCCTTATTACGCACAAAAAAATGAATACTCCCCCTGCTAGCTGGGACCCAGTATAGTGGGAGGCTGACTTGTGGGCCTACTAAGTTCACGGGGATGGAGGGCTTTGTCAACTTAGTCAATATACATGATTCTAGCTCCATTGACCGTACGATGTCCATCCAACGGCCGTAGTGCTTCTTCAACCTCTGGTCTTCTTGCTCTAGCCACCCAAACCAGCACCGGTCGTGCCTCATGCTCCTGCCTCCCGTGGCTGGCTGCGATGCCGTGGAGGCCTCACCGCCCCTACTACTCCCACCACTGGCCAAGCCATCCCTCTACTCATCACACCCCCTGTTATTCTGCAGCGACGACAACCTCACACCACAGCCGAACCAGTGAACCCTCATACTCCTCTCCGCGCGGGTTTCCACTGTTGCGTCTTCCCTGGCTCCGCGTCGTCCCCTTCCTAGGCCTCGCCGTCGTCCACCGCCCTGGTGCTCTCGACGCGGCGTGGTCAACGTGGTCAAGGAACGACTTCCATCGGACGTGGACTGTAGGTGGAGAGGCTGACAGCTGGGTCCACGGCCGCAGCAAGGAAGTGCCTCCTTATTACACGCAAAATAATTATTCCTCCACCTGACAACAGGGACCCACCGGACGGGCCACCGTATTTCGCGAAAAAAATGTTTCCCCCTGACTGCTGGGACCCAGTAGCTACATCTTCGCATGCAAGGAAGTGCGTTCGGGCAAAAAAACGATTTGCCCCCCTGACTGTTGGGACCCACCAGCTACATCTTCGCACGCAAGGAAGTGCCTGACAGTCGGGACCCACCTGGTTGAAGCGTACATAGCGTTGTCATTCTGGTTGCGAATGTGTACGTACATACTGGTTAATGTAGAGGCGTGCACGTAGCATGTACACGTACGTACAGCGGCCAGTGTGCAAGAAAGAAAATATGGCCACGTACATACATACGGGCAGGGTCTCAAACGCCTACTTGCGCATACGTACGGCCATGTCTCGTGTACATGGCTGGGTCGGACCGGAGAAACAGCATCGTTGTCGTGTTCATGGGGAGCCAACCGGTTGGGTCGGAACGGAATGCATCGTCGTGTTCAATGGGAGGGCTTGGACGGAACAGCCGATGGAAATGAGGCCTGGCGTACCGCAAAACGGAGGAAACGGCCTTGTGTTCGACCGACCATGGTCGAAACGGGATCCTGTTCATTGGGAGGGGTCTGGCGTACCGCAAAATGGAGGAAACAGACCTCCTACGGTCGAAACGGGGGTCCTGTTGATCGGGAGGGGTGTTGCATACCGCAAAATGGAGGAAACGGACTTGTGTCGGAGCGCTATGGTCGAAATGGGGGTCCTGTTCATCAGGAGGGGTGTGGCGTACCGCAAAACGGGACTCCACGGGATACTGTTCATCTCCACCGTCAACCCCATCCAGCCTCCATAGGCTACTGTTCATCCACCATCCACCTCCTCTAGCCTCCACCTGTGACTGTTCATCCACGGGCTCCTGTTCATCCAGCCTCCACCGTGCGCTACTTCACCGGCTACTATTCAACCAGCCCTCTCTATGGTCTCCTGTTCAACCACCCCTCCACGGGCTACTGTTCATCCAGCCCTCCACCGTCTACTATTCATCCAGCCCTCCATGGGGTGGTCATGTTCATCCTACCCTCCACGGGGTCCTGTTCATCCAGCCCCAACCAGCTCGATCGATCGGGGTCTTGTTCATCCAGAGGCAACACCACGGGGTCCTGTTCATCCACCCCCACCGGGAACTGTTCATCCAAACCCCCCAGCAACGCTGTTCATCTAGAGGCAGCATCGACCGACTTCAGTTAGCAGCAGTAGCTAAGGGATCGCTCGATCGGGTTCAGTTAACAGCCATCGATCGATAGCTCGGGTTCAGTAACGTGTAGCCTGCAGTGCAATCGCTCGGGTCAGTTAGAGCCCAACGCCTTTCTCGGGTTCAGTTAGAGCCCAACGCCTCGCGTGCATGTACGAGAGAAAAGCGCATCGCTCGGCCCCGACCACCCACTGTAACCGGGAACACCCCGATATTTTCCTCGGCCTCGCTTCTACCGCGGTTTTTTCCGTCATGGATGGCCCAAAGAATGTCATGCAGCTGCGTCTCCGGCTCTCCCAGGACGAAAAGCCCATTTTCTGTCATGATTTTTTGTCATAGAAGTAGGAGCCTGCCACATCTATGATGCTACCAGGTTTTGTCACAATTATTGTCATAGAAGTGTCATAAGTATGACATAATTTTTTTCGTTCGGCCCAAACTGTCACGGATGTGTCTTTTTTGTAGTGAGGAGTGGTTAGCTGCGTCTGAATCTGCCTTAGAACAGATATCTTCCTCTGGATTACAATCTGGAGAGGGGGGAGGGTTTGCCATGAACCTACCATGGAGCGATGTCTGCATGACATTGTATTGCCGTGCAAAACTCTTATCTTTTTCTCTACATGTTCAGCATTACTGTGTACAATATCTGACGTGCATACAAGAAAATATAGTGAGATTATGTAAGGAGAGCATGCATAAATCTAGAGTAGTGGTAACAACCAGTGGATGGATCCAACAATAATGATAGCAGGCTGATGATTGCTTTAATTTAATAAAAAAACAGATGAAGATTGCTTTACTTTTTGTTTCCCACCCAAGATGAACAACATAGGCATACCCTAGGTGAACCAAATATTAGACAGAGATACTATTCATTGCTGCCTCAATATGTGCCCCACAACTAATTTAGAACTCAAGTTTGAACATCAATTTGGACCTGACTTGGAGTCTAAGAGGTGAACAGGACAATAAAGTAGCAGGTAATATTAAGCAATGCATAACATAAGAAGAAACAAAAGAGTGCGACCTCTCTTGTGGACCTGTGTACTCCTCAGGTTCATCTGCTGAGTCGATGATGGTGATGCCTTTGTAGTGGGTGCGGCGGCAGGGAAGGAGATCTGAGGCGGCGAAAGACGGTCAGGAGTCGTGATGTCTGGTTTGGTGGTTGCTTTTGTTGATGGAGCAGCTCAAGTGAGATGGTCGACGTCGCGGTAGGAGCAGGACAAACCACACAAGGTTTTCTTCGACACCTACCTGTAACTGAAGTAATTCTGAAAGGGCTCATTTGGCTTGCATGATTCTAAAAACGCAGGGATAGGAGGAAAAACACCGGAATAGGATAGGAATGCACATGGGAAACTGAGCATTTGTGAACACATGATTTTTGTCAACTTGGGTGTTTGGTTCACAGGAAAAGGAGGAGCAGAGGAATGCAAAGAAACATGGCCAAAATAATGTGAAACCATATGAAAGCGTGTACAGTTAGAATGTTATTCTGCCACTAATGCACTTGGTCTTGTTTTCATGCATAGGATTTTGAAAAGTAGGTCCAGGTGGATGTTTTGCTCCATTCCTTTCAACAAAATGCATGAATAATTGAATAGTAGAGTGCCATAGGAAAATATCCTATTGCTATGTTTTTCCGTTGAACAGCAATAGCCCTAATGGATCGACATGAATGTAGAGTAATAAGTGATGCGACAAGTGTACAACCTCTTTGCCATAGCCGTGTCGACCTCAGCATCATTGGGTTGTTCGCTGAAGAAGTTGAGGCAGAGGTGGCTGTCGGAGGTGTGGAGGAAGATCTGAGGAATCTGTAGATGGTGTCCAGGGCACTGCTTTGTTGTGATGGATCGTTCCGTCCTAGGAGCAGCTCCGGTGAGCCGTAAGACGTCAAGGCTGAAGCAGCACAAGACAGACATCATTAATCTCAAGTGGGATTCTAATAGCATCTCCAATAGATGATGTGAACTGCATTACCAAAAAGTGATAGATGTAAAAATTTACATCACCAAAAACCACCTGACTACAACATATGAGGTAAAAACTGTTGACTATGAACTTAACTGTCGAAACTGAAATTTACTGTGGAATCTGAATGTTACTGTCGAAACTGAACGCAATGGTAGCAGAGAGACACTTCACCGGGGATAGTTTAGGGAGGGCCTGCAGTTCATCTTCAACCTGCACCCCCCTGAGCCGCCAGCCACCACCGGCCGAACCCCTCGCCGCCTCGCTGCCCCGAAACAACTCCCCACCGTCGCCTCGCCGACCCGAAACAACTCCCCACCACCGGTCCGCCATCGCCTCGCCGCCCCGAAACAACTCCCCACCGCCGGTCCGCCGCCGCCTCGCCGCCCCGAAACAACTCCCCACCG